>NC_090279.1:196962709-197072709 GCF_040414725.1 Anabrus simplex
GTTGGGGCTGTACTTTAATTAAGACCAGGGCCGCTTCCTTCCCATTCCTAGCCCTTTCCTATCCCATCGTCGCCTTAAGACCTGTCTGTGTCGGTGCGACGCAATGCCACTAGAAAAAAAAAAGAAGATCCTAATTCTCTGAAATAATTTACGACTTAGGCCTACTTACTTATCGTGTCCTATTAGAACCAGGAGTGTCCGAGGACGTGTTCGGCTTGCCTGGTGCAGGTCTTTCTACCTGATTCCCGTGGGCGGCCTGCGCGTCTGGATGTGGGATTATGATAATGAAGTAGGGAGAGATGAAACCCGGTTTCGGCACGTAGCCTACTCCTCTCGAATAATACCAAGGGGTCTGCTCAATGCTTTACGTCGCCATCCGACGGCCGAATCACCATCAACAGCATCATATCCCCTCACTCCATTTGAACACTGCGAAAAGGTTTGGATTTGAATCCAGGCTTTTGGCATGCAATCTAGTGATTAGAAACTGTCTACGACCAACTTTCCTACCCTGTTGGCCAACATTCTGATAGTGATTTTTTTTCATCCAGGCTAAGTGGCTCAGACGGCTCAGACGGTTGAGATGCTGGTCTTCCGACTCCAACTTAGCAGGTTCGAGTCTGGCTCAGTCCGGTGGTATTTGAACGTGCTCAAATACGTCAGCTTTGTGGCGGTTGATTTAGTGGCACGTAAAATAGGTCCTGCGGGACTAAATTCTGGCACCTCGGCGTCTTCTTAAACCATAAAAGTGCGTAGTTACTGGGACGTAAAGCCAGTATTTTTTTTTTTTTTTTACAAGCGAATGGACCAGTAAGGATCACGCTACAACTTCATTTCTTTCTCTTCGTGCGGAGTTTTCTCTGTGTCCAGTACTCCTTCATGCGTTCGCTGGCCTGCTTCCGTTGTTCATCTGTCCAGGCTCTTCCGGTCTTCCTAGTTCTTCCTGCGGCTTGAACACCTTCCAAATTCTTCAGTGTGTTCCTAAACGTATTCCTTTCTAACAGCTGGTCTTCCAAGATATCCATATCCTTCTTCGTTTCCTTAATCCATGCTGTAGTGGTCTTTTTTCTCCAGAAGTAATCAAATATCTGTTTGGTAAGTCTGTTTGGGTTCATTCTGTACAGATGTCCAAGAAACGCCAGCCTCCTTTTCTTCATGGTCTCTGAGATTCTTTCCACCTTCTGGTAAACTTCTTTGTTACTCCGAAGTTTCCACCCGCTTTCAGTTTGGACAACTCCCATAATTTTTCTGAGGATTCTTCTTTCCAGGACCTCTAGCTTCTCCAGCTTGTAGTTCATGGACAGGCATTCACTGGCATACAGGCATTCTGTTCTGACCACGGTGTTGTAATGTTTTAATTTGGAATTCCAAGATAAGCACTTCTTATTGTAGATGTTTTTTTGTCAAGCCATATGCTCTCTCCATTTTTGGGATCCGATCTTCCACTACAGCTTTTTCTAGTCCATTCTCCTCTATCGCCTCACCAAGGTACTTGAACTTCTTGACCCTTTCTATCCGTCCTATCTCTATTTTTGTTTCGACCAACGGCACTCGAACCTGCTAACCACGGTGTCAGACCTTTAATTTTAGAAAAGACCAAGTTAGCTACTTATAAGCAATCTGCCACTTGGTGACAGCCCTTAATGCAGATCAGTTGTAAGTGACTGATGGGTCGCATCCGGCACGATGCTTATCCACTCGGTCGCTATTGGCACGATAATGGCCTGGCACGTAAACTCTGTAGTAAGATGAAAATGATGGGACTCGTGATGAATGAACGAGTCTAGTAATGCATATGGCCCGGATTTTTTTGGTAATATAAAAGTGGGAAATATGTACATAAAAATGTAATAAATATCAGTGACACACATAATTAAATATGTAATATTAATAAAATTTGTGCCTCCCATATTGTGGCACAGCCGGGAATCAAACCCGGGCAACCGGGGGTGGCAGCCAATCACACTAACCACTCCACCACAGAGGTGGACTACCAAAAAACATATATCATTTATAATTATCAACAAGTAAATGACCCAATTCATAAAGTATTCCTGAAAATGTATGCCTGTCGTAATTTGTGAAATCCCTCAGTGTTGAAAAACAAAACAAAAAAGAGCGACGAGCGAGACTCGATCCAGTGATCCAACGATTACGGAGCTTGAACGCTAATCACTCGACCGTCGCCATCTCGTACTCATGACCGCAACACACCGGTACATATTCGACGCGAAAATTCTCTTGCGATTTTCTCGAAAACGCCTTAATAGTACTCCTTACTATTTGCAAATTATCTTGTCCTAATGGACTACTAAAAGTGTACAAAGTTTGAAGATAATCCGTGATCCGAACGTCGTGGTCTCCCCTTGTTAAACACTTGTCGTGCGCTAACTGTGCTCTGGTCCTCCGCGTGTATTATCTGCGCTTTTTTTAGCGATAGATTTACACTCTAGTGCTGAATCGGTCGACTTCGGTTATCTTCGAGATTCGTATTGGCAACCTTTGAAATATAAACTAAGAATCGCTTATCATCGCTGTGCGGTATCTGGCGTACACTTTAAGTACTCGTACTGTTGTCGTTTACACAGCAAAGCCAAACTACAGAATTCATGCTAGGAACACGTTTCGCATCGGTCTGTCTGTCTGTCTGAGAAAGTTTTCATTCCCCGTCCGTAGGGCGGGGCGGGCCCCCTAGAGAGTTACGCTCTCTCTCGGGCCATGAGATGTGTAGAGAGAGAGAGGTGTGATGAAGGAGAAAGATGGGTAAAAGGAGTGTGGAATGATAACGGATGGGGCCTTGTGGCTACGTAGATGGAATTAAAGGGATGATGTGTGCGAGGTGTGTAGGTTAGAAGAAAGTTCCGGGGTGGAGATGCAATGTGAGGAGATGAAGGGTAGCTGTGATATTAGATAGGGAAGTGGCGAGAAAGCGAAGGAGGTCGAATGTCAGAAGGGGTGGGAGGAAGAAGCTAGTTTGGGGAGGGGGTGGACGAACGGGTTGAGGGGGTGGAAGAGGTGGAGGGGTTGGCCGGGGGCGACGGTAGGAAGTGCTGCGTTGAGAGCGAACAGTTGGGGGTGGAGAACGAGAAGGCTCCACTCTGTAGTGATGACTGTAGATACGGGCGCCGGTGCTAATCAGGTGTTGGACATCTTCTTCAGTAGGAAGGTGTAGCCGCACCATATATGTAGGTCCGTGGGCGTTGTGAATTCGAAACGCGCGACGGGCTGCGACGCCTGCTGCTTGAAGTTCGCGTATGATGTCCCTTTCGGAGATGGCAGGTTCGATGCCATGGAGAACACAACTAGACATGGCATGGAATGACGGTGGAGGCTGCTGGGGACTAAGTTGTGCGGAAGTCGAGGAAATTATGAGGGATGATGACATGATGGACGTAGGGTGGCAAGTTGTGATAGTAGTGACGGGATTACGGGATGAGGTATAGGTGGACGTGGTAATGGTCGTGGTGGTTGTCGTAGTAGTTGTGGGGTAAGTGGAGAGGGAAGGCGATGGCGGCTGAGATTCGTTGACGGTGGGAAGAGAAGATCGGTGTGTGAAGAGCTGATCGAGGATGTACGAAGGAGTATGCGCCACTTCGTAGAATCTGTGGTGAAGAGTCGCGCCGACGGCTTGGAGGCTTAGCATTTCGTCCTCGTGCGTAGATAGACCAGAATCTGCGTTGACGGTAAGGAAGTGGAGTCATCCAAGAGCCTGAAAACATCATGTGCTGGGACGCTGGCTGTGCGAAGATCGGCGAGAATGTCCTCTTCAGAAAGGGCGTGATCCACACCGGGAATAAGGCAGGTGTACATTGTTGTTTGGGCGGCCGGCTTCCAACTTGGTGCCAGCCGTTATGCTGAATTGGCTCGGCGAGGTGCAGAGTTATAGTTGTAGCGTCACCCCGGCCGATCAAAATAGGGGATATAGTGGAAGTTAAGTCCTCCTATATAGAGATGTTGACTTCGCATCGGAAAAAAACTACTAATATTCTCGTTTTCATTCCCTACCCTGAAGGGGAGGGGCGGGCCACGTAGAGGGTTACGCCCTCGCTCTGGCCAAGAGGTACGGGCGGGTCAAGGAGATGTGTGTAAAAGGGAAGGTGGGTAAACGAAGTGAGAAATGATAGGGTATGGGTTCGAAGAGGAAAAGTTAGATAGATGGGAAGTAGAATTGTGGAATAGGGAGGTGCATGTGGACGGTTTTAATATAGGACTTAAGAGAGACATGACAGAACTGAAGGAAGAGAAGTTTTAAGCAAGGGGGTGATGAGGGAGTTGAAGAGCAAGTACATGAAACACAGACGAGAAGTGAGTAAGAGTCGGAACAGGTCAGTGGGGGACGGTGGTGCGAAAAGAAGAAATTAGTTGGAGGAGGGGTTGGGTGAACGGGTTGAGGGTGTGGAACCGGAGGAGGGACTGGCCGGGGGCGACGGTAGGTGGTGTTGGATGAATAGTGAGAAGGTTGAGGTGGGGAGCGAGAAGGCGAGATGTTGACACCGGTGACAATGAGGTTGTGGACGTCGTCTCCAGTCGGTAGAAGTAGGCGTACCATATACGTCGGGCCTGCACTTGTCTGAATTCTAAAGGCATTACGAGCAGGGACGCCGGCGGCGTGAAGTTCACTGAGGATGTCCTGGTTGGAGATCGAAGGGTCGATGCCACGGATCACACAGCTGGGCAGACCGTGGGACGACGTGGGGAGCTGCGTGGACGTTGATGACGTTGCTACTGTTCCGGCGTTTTCTGGATGCGATGATGGAGGCGACAGTGGCGTTGCGGCGGTGGATGCCGAGGGGTTGTCAGGGAGTGGAAAGGAATTAACTGTCGTAGGAAGTGTAGAAGTGGGTAGGGAGGAGGTCTTAATTGGCGATGGATGACAGGTCGTGACAAAAGTGACAGGTGTATGAGAGGAGGAATAAGCTGCCGTAGTAGAGGTCGTGGTGGTGACAGTTGTCGTGGGGGATAGAGAGAAGGACAGCGATGCAGCTTGTTGCAGGGTCGTGGTCGGTGGCGTGTGTTCTACAGGGAGGCGAGTGGGATCGGCGGAAAGTTGAGCAAGTATGGGTTGAGGAGCAGGTTCCACGATGTAGTAATGATCATGAATGGACACGCCGCTGTCGATGAGATGCTTCTGGTCGTCCAACGTATGTAAGTAGAGAAGAATCTGCGTAGATGGTAAGCAGCTGGTGCCATCCAATAGCCGGTAGGCATCATGGAGTCTGAAGCCGGCGGAGCGGATTGCGATGCAGACGCCATCTTCTGATATGGCTGGAGCGATCTCTGGGATGACACAGGTGAACATGGTGATGGGGAGGCCGACTGCCAACTAGGCGTCAGCCTATATGCTTTTTTGGGGCGGCGAGGTAGCTGACTAAAGAAGATGGCCACCCGGCCGCAAAAAAAAGAGACGGAGAGATGCGTAGACGTACAACAGTTTCTGCTTTAGAGAGGTCGTTGTGTCCCCCGATAAGCGATGTGATGTGCCAAGGACCAAGGGGGAAGTTTTCATTCCCCTTCCCGAAGGGAAGGGGCGGGCCACCTAGAAGGTTACGCCTTCTCTCTGGCCAGGAGATTTGGCGGGGTTCGGGGATTTGGAGAGGTTTGATGTTAAAAGGAAGGAGCTTTGGATTTGTTGAAGTGAGGGATTGGCCTCTTGGCTAAGGTGCAGCATCCGTTCTTTTGCTTTTTATTGATATCTTTGTGGTTACATACATTACTTGGAATTATTTTACGGTTTACATACATTGGCTGGTTACATAGATAGACTTAGATTCTAATGAGGTTGCGATTGTTTGGAAGGAATAGAGGGATGATTTGATGGTAGAAGGAGGTGATGTTTGCTAGGGAGGTTAGGAGTAGTAGAAGGAGCTGGGAGTTGTTGTGTGAGTTGGTAGGGGGAGCGAGACGGGTATGGTTTTGGGAAGGGTTGCGATTGGGGTGGGTGGGTTTTTGAGGAGGGGAGCGTGATGCTTCCACCCGATGGTGCTTCCCGAAGAGCTGGATTCCGTTTTCGGTCAGGCGGTGAGTTTCTTCTGGGAGCTGGAGTTGTACTCTTATCATGTAGGTGGGTCCTGTTGCGTTGTAGATTCTGCTTACTTTCTTCGGTTGTAGTCCTGCTCGTTGAAGTTCTTGGTTTATTAGTTCTGGTGGGATGGCTGGATTCACTCCTCTAATGACACAGCTGGTGTGAAGTTCTGGAGCTGGTGGATGCGGGGTTGTTCTATTGGGCTCGGACTCGGACTCGGGAGCTGGTGGCGGTGACGGTGGTCTTTCTGTGTCCATGGTGGTATTGTGGGCTGCTTCTTCTGTCGCTGGTCGGGTTGGGTTGGGTAGGGAAACGGGGGACATCATAATAGGGGAGGAGTGGGTCATGGTGGTAGTGGTTGTAGGAGTGTAGGGAGAGCTGCGGGCAGGAGTAGTAGCCATGGTTGTGGTGATGGTAGTGACTAGGGTAGTGAGGGGATGGGTTGATGGCTGGGGTGGTGGGATGTATGGGGGTGTCCTTACTGGAGGTGGCTGGTAAGGTGGCTTGGTTCCCGGGTCCGGTCCGAACTCGTTTTCCAGTTGGGGTGGCCAGGGCTCGGCGTAGTGCAGCTTGGCGTTGATGAAAATTCCGTATCTTATTGCTGTCTGGACAGCTCGTTCTGAAGAAAGTTGGAGGAGTACCCGGTCAGTAGGCATGTAGTTCTGATGTATTCTCCGGAGGTTCATAATCGGGATTCCTTCATTTTTCAGGTATCGGAACAGAACATCGTCTGTGTAGGCAAGATCTACGCCAGGTAGGATACAGTTGGGCATAGTGGTGGGTGGCCGACTTCCAGTTTGGTGTCTTGGCCTGATTGTGCTTTGTTGTCACGGCTAGGGTACGAAGTGGAGACTGGAGTGTTCCCTAGCCGTAGTAAAAACTGGCATAGATCGTATTCCGACTTTGGAAGAGCGATGGTGATGTGCCGCATCGGGAAATGTTATATAGTATTATATATTGTGTGTGTGACACAGTTGTTGGCGTAAGATAATAAAGGTTTAGAAAATTCATATCGATCGATCATATTATCGATTCAATTCAGATTTCATTTCCATTCCGTTGGCAGTACTACCGGAACCGGCAGTGCTGCCTTCTTATTCCTCAACCGAGTACAAAAATCTTATCACTAAAAAGTGCGCGTACAATACTTGCAGGGGATCGGTGGTGCGCTCTACCGTTACAACCGGATTACTCATCGGTATTACTCGCTCCGTTCCCAGCTTTAGTTTACAGTAGGCAACTGCATTCAGTTAGAAAGGAATGCAATTACTATTCAAACTCTCCTTGCGACAATATTACAGAACAGTACATACTTATTGATGAAATCATTTCTTATCCTTCAGTCAAGAAAAACAAACTTTGAATGTCAGCCACACATTTTATGTTTTGGTCTATGAAATATTGTTATACTCTTAACATTGTGTCATTCCGCGCAATTTAAATTCTCCAATCATTCGCCAAGTAGGTGGACGCTCAACAAAGGTAGCTAAAGGGGAGTCGTCAACCCGTTCTCTTCCACGCTCTTTTTTCGGCTGGGTGGCCGTTCACATCCCTAACTCAGCCGGCCCAATCAACAATAATCAGGCAGACGCCTAGTTGGCTGTCGCCTTCCCACCATGTATGCAGCACTACTTCGGGGCGTGGACAACTCCCATTCCGATCGACTCATCCGCCGGACGGTTGATCCTCAAGGCTCTATACTATGTGACTTGATCAGACTTGTCGACCGCCCTACGGGAAAACCTACTCGGGATGTCCTGCTTATCTACTATGACTTGTGTGAGGCACGGAAGATCCTCAAGGAGGGCGTCTACATCAATGATGTTTTCCATGAAGCTGTCACACCTCCTGACGGGCTCTTAGCGAGCTGTCGCCGTTTTCCTGCACCGGTAAACGCCGCCACAAGTCGTTCCTCCAGTCAACTCGCCAAGTCATCCCCCCTGTGGTTTCCACACCGTCTACCACTCTTCCGCTTACTTCCACTACTTGCACTGCCTCAACCGTCACTGTTACCACCTCCTCTTCGTCCGTCTCCACTTCCACGCCTCCTTCGATTGTTCTATCTACAGTCAGCCA
The DNA here is from genome assembly GCF_040414725.1 of Anabrus simplex. Classification (NCBI taxonomy): domain Eukaryota; kingdom Metazoa; phylum Arthropoda; class Insecta; order Orthoptera; family Tettigoniidae; genus Anabrus; species Anabrus simplex. The sequence goes on from NC_090279.1 coordinate 196,970,808, forward strand.
CCCGACTCCTATCATGTCCACTTCTGCTGTTTCCGTCCTTGACAACCCCTCATTCTTCCCAGCCAGTTCCGTCGCTACTACGGGTCTCGTTACGTCCGGCCCCTCCACTGCTACTTCTGATTCTTCCCCATCCTCCTCTCACAGCTGTGTCATTAGGGGCTTGGACCCTACCATCTCTGATCAGGTTGTCCTGCAAGAACTCCGACAGGCCGGCGTCTCCGTGCATCGGGCGTTCCGGATCTACAACGATGACGGCCCAACCTACATGGTTCGCCTGCAACTTCCCTCAGCCACTGAAGTCGACCATCTCGTTAATAATGGTGTCCTTTTCCGACGGCGAACGTATAGAGTGGAACGTTCTCGCTCCCAGCCACGTCCAGCTTCCTCTCCACCCATTCATCCTTCTCCTCGCTTATCTTCCACTCCTCTATTTACCCCCCTCAGACCGCTATACCCTTCCTCCCACCGCAACCTACCTCTCTTTTACCATCTTTCCCGCTCCTGGATCTTCTTCGTCTATTTGCCACGTCCCTCATTAATATGACCACCACTGTATATTACTTTCTTTTGCAACAATACCCTTCTCCTCCTCTCAATTTTCTCCCTTCCCAGCCCCTGTCTTTCTCGCACTAAGATTTCTAGGTTCTGTGTTCCGTAGTTCTGTCACTCTCTGTGTTTATTTACTTATATATTTGTACTCTCAGCACTTGCTCATGCCATTGTAACAATTATTTGTTTTTCCTTTTTCATAAGCGCGCCCGAGATCCGTGGTCAATAAAATTTGCCTCTCTCCTCTAGTATTTGTGGGGTCTTGCCTGGGGGAGTGCTTTGTGGGTCTCCCCTGGGCCCGCCTTTTGTCGCGGTATCCCCGAGCCTCATCCATTATAGTTTCTTTTACGGTATGTACGACACATACGGCTTTCAATTTGTGTACTTTACTCCTTTTCTTATGTTTCACTAGGCCTAAGAGCTACTAGTTTAGCTGTGGCCCGCCCACCTCCGTTGAGGTGGGAATGAAATAACCTTTTGATGATGATGATGCCAAGTAGGTATCAGTGTCCTCATATCTTCCTCTCAACGAAAAATCGAAATAATTTTTGGAAGTTCCTGTGGAACTTAAGGGCGAAAAACAATTTAAACCCATTTCTTGTGAAATTAATGTGCGTTGTTCTTTCAGAAAGACCTAAGAATGGTGGAGCGGGGCATTGTTTTAGATTCGCTCTTCCTCCGGAGACCTTCGGTAGTCTGATGGAATTCTCTGGCGAAAATTTAAATGCTTCAATGTTGTTCTTGTGACAGTGATATTGGGTGGAATTGCAATATAAGTTTCAGTATGCATGCGTTTTCCTACGTTTGTCATTCAAATACTGCAGTCGTTTCAAGATGGCCGCATTATTTGTTACTCTATGAATAACAGATTCTGATCTGTTGAAATTCAATTTGCAATAGGTGCAGGTGGTAGATTAATGTAGATTGAATATTGCCATATATTATACCATTGCAAATGCATTTACAATATTATTAACAGTAAAAATGTTTCAGTAATAATTATATTCCATTGCATGTGAACATGTATTATATACGATGCTCTTACATGAATTATGCTCGTAGCTCATTTATTAATGAAGAGAAATAACTGATTGGAATTTTTTTATATGTTGTACTGGGCTGAGTAGTTCAGACAGTAGAGCGCTGGCCTTCTGAGCTCAAGTTAACGGTTTCAATTCCGACTTTCCTTGGTGGTACTTGAAGGTGGCCTCCCACAAAGCCAACCCCTCTTCCACGTCGTGGGAGGTGGGCAACGGCATGAAGTAGGGGATTGCCTGTAGGGGGGACTCTGTGTACCCCAGGACCGCTGTGAAGGCCCTACAGGAACCCTGAAAAGTGACGGCTAACGGGGCTCTGGTGAAGACCTCAACGGCGGAGAAGGAGTCCTTTGGTACGGCGAAGCTGGCGGATGAGGCAACCCTTCTTCTTGGGGATAAATAAAGAAGAAACCACTGCCTTTTGGTAAATAGGGATCTTTAAAGGCTAAGGGAGATAACCCCTACAGAAAAATTCTGCGGTCTAGCGCAGACAGGAGGCAGCGGGCTGTGGGCTGACAACTCGCACACCTGAATTAAACTTATTACAGAAACCAGACGAAATTTATACCGGCCGGATTTTATGGAGACGACTTTTGCAATGAAATACAGGACACGAATTGGATTCTGGAATGTGAAAACTATGTATGAAACTGGCAGACTGAGAGAAGTAATGGCAGAAATGAAAAGGTACACTAGAGTCCCGTTAATCCGAACCCCGTTAATCCGAAAGTCCGGTTAATCCGAACTGAAATATTCATTTTTAAAAATATCCTTGATGGAATGAAAGAACATATTATAGAATGAAGATTTACTTGCATTTTATTAGTCATATTTTAAAAGAATAATTTAATGGAAACATAATCACTCATCATAAACCATCAATCACTGGCCGTTTATCTTTACAAAGTGTGTTAGTTTCTTTTGCCGTAGTGATTGGAACCTACTCGAAGATGCAGTGTTAAACCAGCGTCTCATAAACATCACATCAGTAAACGCTAATGAATGGACATTTCCAATTACAGTATGTACTGTACTGTATTGTAGAAACTATTTTCCTCAGACGGTTGAGACACTGACCTTCTGACCCCAACTTGGCATGTTCGATCCTAGCTCAGTCAGGTGGTATTTGAAAGTGCTCAAATACGTCAGCCTCGTGTAAGTAGATTTACTGGCACGTAAAAGAACTCCTGCTGGAGAAAATCCAAACACCTAGGCGTCTCCGAAAACCGTAAAAATAGTTAGCGGGATGTAAAAACGATAAGATCATTATTAGAAAATATTTTCCGGTTAATCCGAAAATTTTGTAATCCGAACAGACTCTGGTCCCAATTAGTTCGGATTAAGGAGACTCTACTGTATAAACTGGAGATACTTGGCTTGAGTGAAACAGGCAGATCGAGGATTACCTGGAAGAGAACCATAGACAAGGAGATTGCTGGAGTTAACAAGACATGGAGGGAGGTGAAAGCATTGGCGGCAGATAGAACAGGCTGGAGAAATTTCGTCGAGGTCCTATGTTCCACCTGGAATTAAAGGAAATAAGTCAAGTCATAAAATTTGTAATAAAAATATGTAATATTATTTCTTTCTGAATGTATTTACTCTCCAGGGTTGGTTTTTCCTTCGGACTCAGCGAGAGATCCCACCGTTACCGCCCCAAGGGCGATGTTCTGGAGCGTGAGACTTTGGGTCGGTGGGAATACAACTGGGGAGGAGGACCAGTACCTCGTCTAGGCTTCCTCACCTGCTATGCTGAACAGGAGGGGGTGGGCAGATTGGAAGGGATAGAAAAGGAAGAGGGGAGGAAGCGGCTGTGACCTGAAGTTAGGTACCATTCCGGCATTTGCTTGGAGGAGAAGTGGGAAACCACGGGAAACCACTTCGAGGATGGCTGAGGTGGGAATCGAACGCCCTTCTACTCAGTTGACCTCCCGAGGCTGAGTGGACCCCGTTCCAGCCCTCGTACCACTTTTCAAATTTCGTGGCAGAGCCGGGAATTGAACCCGCGCCTCCGGGAGGTGGCAGCAAATCACACTAACCACTACACCACAGAGGCGGCTGTCTAATTGTATTAATGCACTAGCAATTTGCTTTACATGGCACCGACACAGATGCCAGGCTCCTCACTTTCATGTGTCATATCCGCAGTGTTGCCAACTCAGCGGACTTTGCGCTAAATTTGGCGGAATTTTAAATGGAACAGCATATAAAATTTCCTTTTAGCGGACAGCTGAATTTTTGACGGATTTTCAGTCTTCTGTTAACGGTTTTCAGCTGTAACATTATCATATTTTATCGTAAGGAGAAACAATAAAATAGAAATTACTATAAAATTTGCTATACTTGCTGAATATAACTTACCATCATTGTTTGCTGCTGCAGTCGTCACTGAAATCATGGTGAGCTGGGTGTGTTGTGTTTGATACCGTGTTTCTATGCCGAAAGGAAAGGTGCACCAAAGTAACACAAGATGGCTGTCTATTCAAGTCGCAAGAAATCGTGTCCTTTCCAAATGGCTTGAGTTAATGACCCATTTTCAAGTAACAAAGTCAAATGAAAAGTGTTTCAAACAGTGATATCATTAATACATTTTATGCTGTTTTTCTGAAACGTTGGAAAATCAACAAATCATTCCAGTTGAACTCTGCAGACCATATCGCCAGAAGAATTGTTCCGAGATACTACGGTGATATTTTGACAGTAGATATTAGTAAATATAAATTTCCTTAAAAATCTGTTGGCTATGACAACAATGATGCCTGTGATGAAAGTGAAAAACCTTTCGAAATAGATTTGAAAATGTAAAGTGTGCCTTGCTAGGGAGCTGCAAAGCCGATGGAAAGTTTCTTTGACTGCTCTGAAAGAATGCTAAAGAGTTAGGATATTGGTCTAATGCTGTTGTAATGCAGTGATAAGAATCGAGGGCTTTGAAAAAGAAGCAGCAATCCAGAAAGGAGTGAGGCAAGGCTGCAGTTTGTCCCCTCTCCTTTTCAATGCTTACATAGAACAGGCAGTAAAGGAAATCAAAGAGAAATTTGGAAAGGGAATCACAGTCCAAGGAGAGGAAATCAAAACCTTGAGATTTGCCGATGATATTGTTATTCTATCTGAGACTACAGAAGATCTCGAGAAGTTGCTGAATGGTATGGATGAAGTCTTGGGTAAGGAGTACAAGATGAAAATACAAAACAAAAGTAATGGAGTGCAGTCGAACGAAGGCAGATGATGTAGGAAATATTAGATTAGGAAATGAAGTCTTAAAGGAAGTAGATGAATATTGTTACTTGGGTAGTAAAATAACTAACGATGGCAGAAGTAAGGGGGACATAAAATGCAGACTAGCACAAGCAAGGAAGAGCTTTCTTAAGAAAAGAAATTTGCTCACTTCAAACATTGATATAGGAATTAGAAAGATGTTTTTGAAGACTTTCGTGTGGAGCGTGTCATTGTATGGAAGTGAAACATGGACGATAACTAGCTCAGAAAGAAAGAGAATAGAAGCTTTTGAAATGTGGTGTTACAGAAGAATGCTGAAGGTGAGATGGATAGATCGAATCACGAATGAAGAGATACTGAATCGAATTGGTGAGAGGAGATCGATTTGGCTAAATTTGACGAGAAGAAGAGATAGAATGATAGGACACATCTTAAGACACCCATGACTTGTTCAGTTGGTTTTTGAAGGAAGTGTAGGTGGTAAGAACGGTAGGGGTAGACCACGGTATGAATATGACAAACAGATTAGAGCAGATGTAGGATACAATAGTTACGTAGAAATGAAAAGGTTAGCACAGGATAGGGTGGCATGGAGGGCTGCATCAAATCAGTCTATGGACTGATGACTCAAACAACAACGCTGTTGTTAAAAGAGCTCTCAGAGCTCAGGTAAAAAAAAATCTTGAATGTCTACCGTTATTGTTTACCATTCGAGTAGTATTGAAACGAGCGAACAAGTGTTGCAGTGATCATGAATTGGCATCAGATATTTTGAAAATGAATAGTATCGTACCAAGGCTTCATATGAAACCACAGGAGAGGGGATGGTGATGAAACTCTGTTCTAAAATTAGCGAGTGTCGAGTTAATTTCCTCTATACAAAAAGCTGATATGTACTATTTTGATTTTATTCGAAATCTAGCGGGTTTTTAACTAAAATTTAGCGGATAAAATATTTCTCGTTTGGCAACACTGCATCCGACCTTCCTTGGTCAACTATTGTTCTTTTCCGACCACGACGCTATTAGGTTTCCGATGTCTAGGGAGTCTTTCATTTTCACTCCCTTAGTGGCCCTTGTCTTTCTTTGGCCGATACCTTCATTTTTCGAAGTGCCGGATCCGTTCCGTTCTTTCTCTCTGATTAGTGTTATATAGAGGGTGGTTGCCTAGTTGTACTTCGTCTTGAAACAGTAATCACCACCACCATCAGCTTTAAAGATAACTGAAGGGGCCGGACATGCGACTCTGCAGAGGTGATTATTCCGGAGTTGGTAACTCGTATTCTGTTGATTTCGGTGACGTTGCTGTGTATGAGGCTTTACCAACGACATTAAAGATATATAGACTGCTAAACATACTCGTTACAGCGCCCCTGGTTGAAGCACAGCGAACTAACTTTTGCCTACAACTGTCATGGCGGCTGCCATTTCTTGGTCTTGACAGTTAGCCCTTATCAGTTCAATGAATTGATGAGATTATACGTTATTGCAAATTAAGGATGTATTTAAGAATAAACACGACATTTTCAAACATGCTTAATGTTGCATTGACCTTATAATGAAATAAACGCAGTGAATATGGTGAACATTTGCTTGGTTAAAACGAGAATTACGTATGTAGAAGAATGGATAATTCGGCATCATGCACTGACAATAAAGACATTCACTACAGAAAGACATGTTATGCGTGCAGCAGTTCATTGAGGAATTCACATGCGTAGAGAAAGATACCCTGCCTTTTCATGACATACCTTCAGTGTCATTCTGGTATAATTTTTGAATTTTGCTTCTTTGTCTGGTTTGTTACGTTTTATGCTTTTTGCTACTTATGACTACTTTCTAAGAACTGCTGTGCGACATGCAGCACAGACGTCCGTTGGTTGCGGTGTGCAATATCTCTACGGCATCCTCTGTCTGTCGTAAGGGGCCACTGAATGGGGTAACCCCAGATTCTAAAGTTGAGAACATCTGACCCCTGGTTGAGTGTAGCATTCCTTCCACATACGGTATCCTACCAGGTTTACCACTTTAATATTTCTACCGGACCTCTCTTGGTCAAACCTCGCCTGACTTCATTCGACTGAATTTATTTATTTATTTATTTATTTATTTATTTATTTATTTATTTATTTATTTATTTATTTTAACATTGCACACCTTCTCAAAGACCGTACTCCATCACACAACAACTTCTGCAGAGCCTTTTCTATGGCAGATTCAGAGGAAATAAGCATATGTTTTGCCTACAAGTGTCACGGCTGCCAGTGGTTCAAGTAGATTCAAAGATGGCCATCAGATTAGCAGTCTATATTTTTAATGTCGTTGGGCTTTACTGTGATCTAGACGAAAAGCCAGCGTTTAAAACACTGCTTTATATGTACCTACTTTATATAGAAGGCAGTGAGGAAGATGATGACGAGCGCTGGTTGTCTAGTTACCATGGTGTAGGTTTTCTGTCCAACCTAATTCCCGGTAGAACTCCAGCCCAAAAACGTTGTTGTTTGAGTCATCAGTCCATAGACTGGTTTGATGCAGCTCTCCATGCCACCCTATCCTGTGCTAACCTTTTCATTTCTACGTAACTATTGCATCCTACATCTGCTCTAATCTGTTTGTCATATTCATACCTTGGTCTACCCCTACCGTTCTTGCCACCTACACTTCCTTCAAAAACCAACTGAACAAGTCCTGGGTGTCTTAAGATGTGTCCTATCATTCTATCTCTTCTTCTCGTCAAATTTAGCCAACTCGATCTCCTCTCACCAATTCGATTCAGTATCTCTTCATTCGTGATTCGATCTATCCATCTCACCTTCAGCATTCTTCTGTAACACCACATTTCAAAAGCTTCTATTCTCTTTCTTTCTGAGCTAGTTATCGTCCATGTTTCACTTCCATACAATGCCACGCTCCACACAAAAGTCTTCAAAAACATCTTTCTAATTCCGATATCAATGTTTGAAGTGAGCAAATTTCTTTTCTTAAGAAAGCTCTTTCTTGCTTGTGCTAGTCTGCATTTTATGTCCTCCTTACTTCTGCCATCGTTGGTTATTTTACTACCCAAGTAACAATATTCATCTACTTCCTTTAAGACTTCGTTTCCTAATCTAATATTTCCTACATCACCTGCCTTCGTTCGACTGCACTCCATTACTTTTGTTTTGGACTTATTTATTTTCATCTTGTACTCCTTACCTAAGACTTCATCCATACCATTCAGCAACTTCTCGCGATCTTCTGCAGTCTCAGATAAAATAACAATATCATCCGCAAATCTCAAGGTTTTGATTTCCTCTCCTTGGACTGTGATTCCCTTTCCAAATTCCTCTTTGATTTCCTTTACTGCCTGTTCTATGTAAACATTGAAAAGGAGAGGGGACAAACTGCAGCCTTGCCTTACTCCTTTCTGGATTGCTGCTTCTTTTTCAAAGCCCTCGATTCTTATCACTGCAGACTGATTTTTATACAGGTTGTAGATAATTCTTCGTTCTCGGTATCTGATCCCTATCATCTTCAGAATCATAAATAGCCTGGTCCAATCAACATTATCGAATGCCTTTTCTAGATCTACGAATGCCATGTACGTGGGCTTGTCCTTCTTGATTCGATCCTCTAAGATCAGACGTAAAGTCAGGATTGCTTCACGTGTTCCTACATTTCTTCTGAAGCCAAATTGATCTTCCCCCAACTCAGCTTCAACTTGTTTTTCCATTCTTCTGTAAATAATACGTGTTAAAATTTTGCAGGCATGAGATACTAAACTAATAGTGCGGTAGTTTTCACACCTGTCAGCACCGGCTTTCTTGGGAATAGGTATAACAACATTCTGCCGAAAATCGGATGGGACTTCTCCTGTCTCATACATCTTGCACACTAAATGAAATAACCTTACCATGCTGGTAAGGTACCATCCGTGTTAAATTAAAACACGAGGAAGCGTTTAGAAGAAATGTAAAACATTTGTTTTTGCGGAAGGCGTATTATTCCATAAATGAGTATTCGGAGGGCAACTTAAACTAATTAATTTTAATTTCGTGTGGCTATTACTAGCCGAGTGCAGGCCTCGTAAGGCAGACCCTCCGATAAGGGTGGGAGGCATCTGCCATGTGTAGGTAACTGCGTGTTATTGTGGTGGAGGATTGTGTTATGTGTGGTGTGTGAGTTGCAGGGATGTTGGGGACAGTACAAACACCCAGCCCCCGGGCCATTGGAATTAACCAATGAAGGATAAAATCCCCCACCCGGCCGGGAATCGAACCCGAGACCCTCTGAACCGAAGACCAGTACGCTGACCATTCAGCCAACGAATCGGACACTTAAATTAATGAAATCCTGTTACTGAGTTTGACATAATCTTCTTCTTTTCCTGCCGCTTTTCCCACACCTGTGGGGTCGCGGGTGCGATCTGCGTCGCACATGTGGATTTGGCCCTGTTTTTACGGCCGGATGCCCTTCCTGACGCCAACCCTCTATGGAGGGATGTAAGCACTATTGCGTGTTTCTGTGGTGGTTGGTAGTGTAGTATGTTGTGTGAATATGATGAGGAGAGTGTTGGGACGGACATATACACCCAGTCCCCGAGCCAGAAGAATTAATCAGAAGCGATTAAAATCCCCGACCCGGCCGGGAATCGAACCCGGGACCCTCTGAACCGAAGGCCAGTACGCTGACCATTCAGCCAACGAGTCGGACACTTAAATTAATGAAATCCTGTTACTGAGTTTGACATAATATATTAAGAAAAAAACAACTAAATTTACAACTTCGTATTTTAGTGTTAGAACCTTATATTTTAAATTTTAAGTTAACGAGTCACCACTTTAAAAGCCATGCTGAGTTATGTAAATGATTTAGCCCTCAAAGAGACTTGTCGGTTGGTGAAAGGCTGCTCAAAGTCTACTTTGGTCAACAAGCTCTTTCAGCTTGTAGGAACTGCAGCACCACGTGGCTGATAACAAGGAGAGGACAATAATAGTGCTGATCCATTGCAAGGTCACGTAACTGAAGTCCAGGTACAGGTGGAGCCGCCTAGGTGAGGTACTGATCTTCCTTCCCAGTTGTATCCCCCGACCCAAAGTCTCAGGTTCAGGACACTGCCCTTGAGGTGGTGATCCCTCCCTGTGTCCTAGGGAAAAAACCAACCCTGAAGGGTAAACGGATTAAGAATGAAGAAAAAAAGATGAAGTTGATTTCCTGGAGGTTTGTTTCAATTCCACAAAGCCATTTGTTCTGTCTTTGCTCATTCTGAGAATGTGCCCGTAGAATTTCCATTGATTTTCCTGAATGTGTGTGAGATTTTTTTCGGCATGACAGTAGGCCTATATTTCCTCAGACTTCTTTTTCATCCAGATTCCATCTCTATAAACAGGGCGGAAGAGTTTGCGTAGAATTTTCCTTTCTTGCTTTTCTGTGTTTTTGATTAATGATCTACCACCCATGATTAAGGTTTTCGATGCATATAATGTAATGCCTATGCTTCGGGTTCGATTACAGTATTATTAGTTTTGCTTTCCTAGATAGGCTATTGATTCTTTTGTTAAATGAATTCCAGGTTGAAGATTTCTCCTTGGTATTTAAACTTGTTTTATTATTATTGTACCGGGCGGTACACCCTTACGCCGCAGTTTTAAATCTTGCGCCAATAAATCCTCCTCTACAGGAGACACTCTGAACTTTAAAACTGGATCTACTTAAACTTTTGCTCTGAAGATGTCACTGTGTTAATTTCGACGTGTTTTTGTTTACTATTTATCAAGAAGTTTGGACATTGCCTCATAGATGTCTCTACAAAAAACTATGATCATGCACCCTGGTGCGAAGTGAAGGAACCTTCTTGAAGAAATTTTGTATTCATAAGTTTTTGTTTTTACTAAATTTCGTTCTTTCATTTGTGGGTTGGCAGTATTAATCCTTTCTTTCCGCCTGTTTTGAATTTAGCCAATCCCTAATTTCTATAATTAATTTCCCACCAATCGTGTCTTTCTTCTTCGATTTTGATGTGTAACCTTATGCTGTCCGATAAAAACCTGTGGGTGTGTCTTAATTATTCATGAAAGGTCTCGAACATTCCCCGAGGGTATTAAAACTGCTGATTTTCTTGTCTCTCGGCCACATCCTCAACATCTAACTTAGTGTATGGACGTGTAGCAGGGGGCGGGAAGCGCCTCTTTCTTCAGGCAGCATTTCTTCAGTAAGGTAATGGCCGCTTAACATCTTTATTTCTTGCTAGCTCAGCAGGTTAACCCGCGGGGAAGGTCCGAAACCTTTACCATGTAACCCATCTCTAAAAACATGTAAATTTCTTTCAGTCTATCTAAAAACTGCATATATCTGTAACTGTAAATCGGGGATGGAGAGTGCTTTACCCTCTCGAGCTCCCCTTCATTTTGTCTTGAGGTGACTACATTTTGGTAACTGATTTTCTACTCTTCCTTAATGTGTTAAATTCATTCATTATACGAGTCGCCTCCATAGTTTGGGAATAGCCCCTGTTTCATCGGCCTAGTGCCTCATAGGTTTTAAGAAGTTTCATGTAGGAGTGCAAAGCCATGCCTCCATTCATTTTTGCATTTTGGGCCATTTACTTAACCTATTATTTTTCTACTAAGGCCCAGTAGGCTGGGTACAAGATACCCCCGTTTCATGTTGTGTAAGTTGTGCCTTGATGGCAATTTAATGTAAAGCCTGGTATTGCCTTTAATATGCTCGGAAAACTGAGAGCGGGTCAGCTCTTTTAAGTATTGGAAATGTGCCTCTAGAAGACTTGACATTGCTAGGTGGGAGCGAATGCTCCATATATTTAGCGAATTTCTGCCCTGTGCTAAATGTGTTCGTGAGCTGAGAGCTCAGAAATGGTAAAACTTGGCTTTTCCTGGTCTTGTACCTAATTGTCGGTTATTTGTTAACTTCTTGTTATTTGTTAAACGTTGAAATTCTATGTGAATATTGTTAAGTTTTTTCGAAAATATAATCTTTAATGAAATTTTAATTCATATCTCGGCTCTGTAGTTAGACCCATTCACCCCGGCACCTTCTTTCTCCTCTGCTGTTCCACAGATACCTCGGAACAATTATTATTATTATTATTATTATTATTATTATTATTATTATTATTATTATTATTGTGCTTTTACGGCCGCATTGGACCACTGTAGACCACTGTAGTGAATTTTTTTTCTATTGGCTTTACGTCGCACCGACACAGATATGTCTAATGGCGACGATGGGACAGGAAAGGGCTAGGACTGGGAAGGAAGAGGCCGTGGCCTTAATTAAGGTACAGCCGCAGCATTTGCCTGGTGTGAAATTGGGAAACAACGGAAAACCATCTTCAGGGCTGCCGACAATGGGGTTCGAACCCACTATCTCCCGATTACTGGATACTGGCCGCACTTAAGCGACTGCAGCTATCGAGCTCGGTGTAGTCAATTTCTGTCCGGTCTTCTATGATGTTTTATGTTTTTTTCTTTTCTGATCTTCCAGTATTTCTTCGTTCTATCTGATCTTCGTTGTCGTTCTTCTTCTGAAAAGACCCGTTTAGTTTTATCACATTTTGGTAGGAATCTAACTTTACAGTTCTTCAATGTATTTACTTTGTTTGATTTATTCTTTAAATCCTCCAGTGTTACGTCTAATTCTTTCATGTCTTCTTTTATTTCCAGACAGGTTGTTGCTTTTGTTTCCAAAGCTTTTCCAAAATTCTGCGTATTAGTCTGTCTTGATAGAGAGTGTTTTACCCTCTCGAGCTCCCCTTCATTTTGTCTTGAGGTGACTACATTTTGGTAACTGATTTTCTACTCTTCCTTAATGTGTTAAATTCATTCATTATACGAGTCGCCTCAACAGATGACCAAAGAATGATATTCTCTTCTTTCTCATGAAATCCGTTATAGGTCCTATTTCCTGATATACTGCTGCATTTGGGATGATACACCATTCTCCTTCTTTTTTGATACTTCTTATTAATGCATGTTCTTACTGTTCTTCTTTCAATTTTTACAATTGTGTCTGTTATTCTTTTGCTTTAGTTTAAATAATACCGAGCTCGATAGCTGCAGTCGCTTAAGTGCGGCCAGTATCTAGTATTCGGGAGATAGTAGGCTCGAACCCCATTGTCGGCAGCCCTGAAAATGGTTTTCCGTGGTTTCCCAATTTCACAACAGGCAAACAGGCTGTACCTTAATTAAGGCCACGGCCGCTTCCTTCCCACTCCTACCCCTTTCCTGTCCCATCGTCGCCATAAGACCTATCTGTGTCGGTGCGACGTAAAGCAACTAGCAAAAAAAAAAAAGTTTAAATAACGTTTCACTTCCATAAGTTATTTCAGGTTGGACTACAGTCTTATAGTGTTTCAATTTTGTATTTATTATTATTATTATTATTATTATTATTATTATTATTATTATTATTATTATTATTATGCAAAAATGAAACGAAATGTCGTATGGCTTTTAGTGCCGGGATGTCCCAGGATGGGTTCGACTCGCCAGGTGCAGGTCTTTCTATTTGACTCCCGTAGGCGACCTGCGCGTCGTGATGAGGATGAAATGGTGATGAAGACAACACATACACCCAGACCCCGTGCCGTAGGAATTAACCAATTAAGGTTAAAATCGCCGACCCGGCCGGGAATCGAACCCGGGACCCTCTGAACCTAAGGCCAGTACGCTGACCGTTCAGCCAACGAGTCGGACATTATTATTATTATTATTATTATTATTATTATTATTATTATTATTATTATGAAAAAATGAAATGTCGTATGGCTTTTAGTGCCGGGATATCCCAGGACGGATTCGGCTCGCTAGGTGCAGGTCTTTCTATTTGACTCCCGTAGGCGACCTGCGCGTCGTAATGAGGATGAAATGGTGATGAAGACAACACATACACCCAGCCCCCGTGCCGTAGGAATTAACCAATTAAGGTTAAAATCGCCGACCCGGCCGGGAATCGAGCCCGGGACCCTCTGAACCTAAGGCCAGTACGCTGACCGTTCAGCCAACGAGTCGGACATTATTATTATTATTATTATTATTATTATTATTATTATTATTATTATTATTATATTCACTAGCAGTAGGCAGGAGGAGGGCGACCTTCCGGTCTGACAGTTTTGCGTGGGCCGGACGACATAGGCAGTTCGTGCTTGTGCATATATAAGCGTTTTGTTGTGATGTTCTGGCTATAATCTAGCGACCTTCAACAACGCATTTTATTATTTGCTTCCTCATTTCGTGACTTGGAACTGGAGCATGGATATCATAGTTATCCTTCGCTTTCTGCTCGGAGCCTTCGTCCTCTTCTCTATAAACCTTGTAAGTACTCTAGAACTTGACATTATTTGTACATTTAACCGGTTCATTGTCCGCCTTCATGGCTGAATGTTTAGCGTGCTGGCCTTTGGTCTAAAATCATAGGCTCAATTCCCGGCCGGGCCGGGGATTTTAAACTGAATTGGTTAATTCGTTTGGCTCGCGGAATGTGTAAGCGTGTGTCGTCTTCATCAGTAGAAAGCATCTTAGGTAGGGCACCATCCTCACAGGCATGCAGGTCGCCTACAGGGCGTCTACAAGATAACGACCTGCAACAGGTCTCTCCAGCGGCCAGAGACCACATCAAGAAACTTTAAGGCGTTTCTGGAAGCCTTTTCTTGCAGCCCAAAAACGTTTCGTTCTTTCTCTGTTCTCTCTTCTGTCCAGCTGCTGTTCTGCTTTTGCTCATCGTGGAAGCCCTAAGCCTTGATTTGTATTTTGACGGTTAGAGATATCCTCCTGATTCAATCCCATGTTCTTGAGGTCCTCCCTTAAAGCATTTATCAGAGACGTTAGGCCTGTTGTCCAACACATTAAAAATCTTCTTCGTTAGTTGGGTTACATCCATCCTGAACAGATGACCGCACGACTCCAGTCGTCGTTTCCTTATTGACTCGATCAGCCGATCATTATCCCTGTATAACTCCTCTCTTTCTCGGAGTCTGTGCTGCCAGTCTGTTATCTTAGGACACATTATCTTGCGAAGAATCTTACGCTCTTACTTCTCTAAGTCCAGCCTTTCCTGTCATTCTGAGGCATTCACTTGCGCACGAAAACTCGGGTTTGATCACTGTGTTATAGTGCCTGAGTCTAGCTTTTCTTGAGATTGCCTTTTTCTTGTATAGGACATGCGTCCTACGACAAGCTGCGACCGTCTTCTCTCGCCTGCTGTTCTTAGCTCCTTTTTCACTAGTTTTAATAATAATAATAATAATAATAATAATAATAATAATAATAATAATAATTATCATCATCATCATCATCATCATCATCTGTTTACCCTCCAGGTTCGGTTTTTCCCTCGGACTTAGCGAGGGATCCCACCTCTACCGCCTCAAGGGCAGTGTCCTGGAGCTTCAGACTCTTGGTCGGGGGGATACAACTGGGGAGTATGACCAGTACCTCGCCCAGGCGGCCTCACCTGCTATGCTGAACAGGGGCCTTGTGGAGGGATGGGAAGATTGGAAGGGATAGGCAAGGAAGAGGGAAGGAAGCGGCCGTGGCCTTAAGTTAGGTACCATCCCGGCATTCGCCTGGAGGAGAAGTGGGAAACCACGGAAAACCACTTCCAGGATGGCTGAGGTGGGAATCGAACCCACCTCTACTCAGTTGACCTCCCGAGGCTGAGTGGACCCCGTTCCAGCCCTCGTACCACTTTTCAAATTTCGTGGCAGAGCCGGGAATCGAACCCGGGCCTCCGGGGGTGGCAGCTAATCACGCTAACCACTACACCACAGAGGCGGACATAATTATAATTATAATTATTATTATTATTACCGAGTTTTCGTGGAACGCAGAGGTGAAAGAAGGTGTGGGCTGGAATGGGTCTATCCACGATAGTCAAAGATTAATTTAAAACTTAAAGGTTATATTTCTTTTCAGATCTTAAATTTTAATAAAACTCTTCACTTGGCGAAAGAACAAGATTTCAGTTACAGAGCAATTTTGGTACAAAACAGCAAAACCAAGAATTGGTAATTTACAATTTTGAGCTTCAAGCTCATAATTTACAAAGGTTCCAACATCGCTAATGTTGCATTTAGTTAGACAGACAAGGAGATATATCTCGCAAAACCACAATTTTTAAGAGCACTTTGCTCCAACGGTTACAAGTTACGGCCTTCCAAAGGCACCACTCAGTATTACACTACCAGAAAAGAGCTTAATGCTCTACAAATTCTACCAAGGAGACTGCGCTCCCAAACACTAACGGCCTACTCAACGCAACTTTTAACTTTTACCTTTGCCTAATACTTTACAATTTCTGGCCTCTCTAGGCACAGTCTACATTTGACAAGACTGTAGCATAAGAAGTTATTATATTAATAAAAACCACCTTTCCAATACACAATAGTCCTTTATATTTAGGATAAAACCATTAATAGATATTACCAGTATGACATGTTTCGCTAATTTTTATTGAGCATCATCAGCTAGAGATGAAATGTAATGAAATGTCGTATGGCTTTTAGTGCCGGGATATCCCAGGACGGGTTCGGCTCGCCAGGTGCAGGTCTTTCTATTTGACTCCTGTAGGCGACCTGCGCGTCATGATGAGGATGAAATGATGATGAAGACAATTAAGGTTAAAATCCCCGACCCGGCCGGGAATCGAACCCGGGACCCTCTGAACCGAAGGCAGGTGCGCTGACCGTTCAGCCAACGAGTCGGACATCAGCTAGAGATAATCCATGGTGGGTCAGGGCCCTGATCCCGGTATATATAACGGAGAAAACGTCTAATATCACATTGATAAAATACGAAATTTTAACTATTTAAAAATAATCAATAAGATTAGATTATGTCTATTAAAACAAATATTGATCATTAAAATTGCTTTAAATGTAAGTAGAATGAATGACATGAAAATGTTACTATAATATGTAGTGATTAATTGTTGGGTCCGCCTCTGTGGTGTAGTGGTTAGCGTGATTAGCTGCCACCCCCGGAGGTCCGGGTTCGATTCCCGGCTCTGCCACGAAATTTGAAAAGTGGTACGAGGGCTGGAACGGGGTCCACTCAGCCTCGGGAGGTCAACTGAGTAGAGGTGGGTTCGATTCCCACCTCAGCCATCCTCGAAGTGGTTTTCCGTGGTTTCCCACTTCTCCTCCAGGCGAATGCCGGGATGGTACCTAACTTAAGGCCACGGCCGCTTCCTTCCCTCTTCCTTGTCTATCCCTTCCAATCTTCCCATCCCCCTACAAGGCCCCTGTTCACCATAGCAGGTGAGGCCGCCTGGGCGAGGTACTGGTCATACTCCCCAGTTGTATCCCCCGACCAAGAGTCTGAAGCTCCAGGACACTGCCCTTGAGGCGGTAGAGGTGGGATCCCTCGCTAAATCCGAGGGAAAAACCGAACCTGGAGGGTAAACAGATGATGATGATGATGATGATGATAAATCAATCAAGATAATAATCTTCGCTCAATGGCATTAGACTGTTTGTGATTAAAAACAGTTATTCACATAAGGGTGAGCTCTTCTAATGAACTATGATGCTGTTTCATAAAATATAAACACGACGAGGAATGCTAAAATCACATATAGTGGTTGAAAAACGAACTGCACTGATGGATAAAACGTCATCTGGATCGGCGTAAATAACCTTATGGGACTCCCTCGCGTTGTGTGTAGTAGTGTGTAAATATTGGGCTTCAAATGGAGAACTACTGATCTCGTAGGGGGAAAAAAAACATAAATCGGGTGTATCCCGTGTGTTAATTGAGGGGAGATTAGTCCCTTGGTTGTTTACGGAGGTTTGATGGTCACTAGTGAATAACTGTTTTGAATCACAAACAGTCATATTTGCCCCAATTTGTACTCTTGAATTCCAACTTTATCTTCATATTGTGATCTTTCCTACTTTTAAAGACACCATTCAAACTTATTCGTCTACTGGTGTCACTCCACGCCATCTCTCCACTGACAGCTCGGAACATACCACTTAGTCGAGCAGCTCGTCTCCTTTCTCCCAAGTCTTCCCAGCCCAAAATTTGAAACATTTTTGTAACGCTACTCTTTTGTCGGAAATCACCCAGAACAAATCGAACTGCTTTTCTTTGGATTTTTTCCAGTTCTTGAATCAGGTAATCCTGGTGAGGGTCCCATACACTGGAACCATACTGTAGTTGGGGTCCTACCAGAGACTTATATGCCCTCTCCTTTACATCCTTACTACAACCCCTAAATACCGTCATAACCATGTGCAGAGATCTGTACTCTTTATTAACAATCATATTTATGTGATTACCCCAATGAAGATCTTTTCTTATATTAACTCCTAGGTACTTACAATGATCCCCAAAAGGAACTTTCACCCCATCAATGCAATAATTAAAACTGAGAGGACTTTTCCTATTTGTGAAACTCACAACCTGACTTTTAACCCCGTTTATCATCATACCATTGCCCACCGTTCATCTTACAACACTATCGAGGTCACCCTGCAGCCGCTCACAATCTTGTAATTTATTTATTACTCTGTACAGAATAACATCATCTGCAAACAGCCTTATCTCTGATTCCACTTCTTTACACATATCATTGATATATATAAGAAAACGTAAAGGTCCAATAATACTCCTTGAGGAATTCCCCTCTTAATTATTACAGGGTCAGATAAAGCTTCACCTACTCTAATTCTCTGAGATCTATTTTCTAGAAATATAGCAACCCATTCAGACACTCTTTTGTCTAGTCCAATTGCACTCATTTTTGCCAGTAGTCTCCCATGATCCACCCTATCAAATGCTATAGACAGGTCAATCGCGATACAGTCCATTTGGCCTCCTGAATCCAGGATATCTGCTATATCTTTCTGGAATCCTACAAGCTGAGCTTCAGTGAAATAACCTTTCCTAAACCCAAACTGCTTTCTGTCAAACCAGTTATTAATTTCGCAAACATGTCAAATATAATCAGAAAGAATGCTTTCCCAAAGCTTACATGCAATGCATGTCATAATGGCTGGCCTGTAATTTTCAGCTTTATGTCTATCACCCTTTCCTTTATACACAAGGGCTACTATAGCAACTCTCCATTCATTTGGTATGGCTCCTTTATGCAAACAATAATCAAATAAGTACTTCAGATATGGTACTATATCCCAACCCTTTGTCTTTAGTATATCCCCAGAAATCTTATCAATTCCAGCTGCTTTTCTAGTTTTCAACTTTTGTATCTTACTGTAAATGTCATTGTTATCATAGGTAAATTTTAATACTTTTGTAGTGTTATTCACCTCCCCTATCTGGACATTATCCTTGTAATCAACAATCTTTACATACTGCTGACTGAATACTTCTGCCTTTTGAAGATCCTCGCATACACACTCCCCTTGTTCATTAATGATTCCTGGAATGTCCTTCTTTGAGCCTGTTTCTACCTTAAAGTACCTATACATACCGTTCCATTTTTCACTAAAATTTGTATGACCACCAATTATGCTTGCCATCATGTTATCCTTAGCTGACTTCTTTGCTAAATTCAATTTCGTAGTAAGTTCCTTCAATTTCTCCTTACTTCCATAACCATTTCTAATTCTATTTCGTTCCAACCTGCACCTCCTTCTTAGCACTGCCTTCGTGATGTACAGGCCGTACTGTAGCTCCGATGACGTCACACAAAGAGGCGAACTGTTCCCTCCGTCCGACCTGTGAAATGCAAGGACATGATGCGTCTGTGCTTTGTAATTATTAAATATTCACAAATGTTGTGTTAAAATTACAGGTGAGATCACTAACAACTGTAATCGCATCATAAGTCGTAAGTCAGGTCTATCTAGTTTTAGGAGAAGTAGGTTTGAACTGCGATCTACGCGGTCAAAGCTTGAGTATTTTACTCGTCAATGTACCCAACAAATAATAATTATGCATTAATACAAATATAGGGACAGACGTACAATAATAATAATAATAATAATAATAATAATAATAATAATAATAATAATAATAATAATAATAATAATAATAATAATAATAATAATCTCTCTTTCTTAGCATTAATCCCGACTTGCAGGGTCTGCTGCTTTGCTACATCTCCTCCATTTCTGTCTGTCGTTGACATCTTCTGGTGTTAAGCCAACACTGTGCATGTCTGTCCTGATGTTGTCAGTCCATCTCTTTGCCGGTCTTCCTCGTGGTCTTGTTCCCTCTGGGTTGATGTGGAGCGCTGTTTTGGCAACTGAGTCGTCCTGTTTTCTCATGACGTGGCCGTACCAGCGGAGACGGGCTTCCCTCACTTTGTCTGTGATGGGCGCGACACCAAACCTTTGCCGGACGTCCGTGTTCCTTATGTGGTCACATCGGGTCAGCCCCATGGACCATCGAAGCATCTTCATCTCCATGGTTGTCAACATTTGCTCCTGTTGTTTCGTCATGGGGCGACATTCAGTCCCATAGATCGCTGCTGGCCGTACCACACTCTTATAAACTTTTGCCTTTAGATATTGAGGCATCTTTTTATCACAGAGGACTCCAGTGACCTGTCTCCACTTGAGCCAAGCTGCATTTACCCTCATCCGAGTATCAGGAGTGGTGTCACAGTTTGAGGTGACGACGGATCCTAAGTACTTAAATTGCATGGTCTTCTGCAGGTCTTCTTCACTGATACTTATGGTACCTCTGGTTTGGGGGCCACATTCCAGGTATTCTGTCTTCTGGATATTGAGGTGCAGTCCATTTTCAGCCAGTCTGTCCTTCCAAGTTTGAACCTGATGCTGGAGTTCAGGACGGGTTTCTTGTGCAAGTACCACATCATGGGCATAAAGAAGGGTCCAGGGATGTGAAGTCTGTATGTCAGCTGTTGCCGTATCCATGCAGAGGATGAATAGCAATGGTGAAAGGGCAGAACCTTGATGAACACCCACAGTGATATCGAAAGGCGGAGAGATTCCAGCAGGACTCCGGACAACACTAGTGGAATAATAATAATAATAATAATAATAATAATAATAATAATAATAATAATAATAATAAACACTTCATTAATCATCATAATTAATAAAGATACAGCACACAAATTGTGCATTGTATAAACAAAGTTTGTCATATGTACTGTCACTTCTCACTATTACAAAAGTTCACAATAGATAATCCCCGGTTTTTGCATGAGATTACGTGATATCGACTGCTATGCTCATTGCACAGCTTGCAAACACAGGTTTCGTCGGGGTCATGGAAGTACTCGGTGTTGCACAGTTTATGGACCGCCATCGAGTTAACGAAATGTCGCATGTCTTGATTGGTCTTTGTCCATGTTCTATTCATCATCGCCTCCGTTGAGTAGAAATCGAGCCAGATTTCTTCCCTCTTCTTCACTCTGTCCTGCATTAATTTTCCCCAAGCATCTGTGGATGGAAACCCTCGCTTCATTCGGAAGTCCTCGATGAAGAAGGTTTCCTTTGCAAGCTCATATGCAAGCCTTGATTTTGTGTATTTTGATATTCCCAGTGTAGCTTTCAGGAAGCGCGACTTGACTGCTTCAATTGTCTTCAGTTCAGCCAGACCCAATTTATTCCATATAATGTCCAGTCCATATGTGGCAATTGGCGCAATTTTCGCATCGAATAGTTTGATAGCAGTTTCTAGTGAAAGCTTGGTAATTGTTTTAATATCATATATTGCTTTGGTGGCCGCCGTTGCTCTAGACTTTATGTGAATCCTATAGGTTGTTGCTGTTGTTTGCATGGTCAGTCCTAGATACTTAAATGTATTGACAGTCTTGAGGACTGTAGATCCTAGGTATATCCTGTCACTTGCGGCCTCTCGGCCACCTTTCCGAAATGTCATTTTCACTGTTTTCACTGTGTTAATTTTCATCTTGTTATCTTTTGCCCACCTGTCTAGATTGTCTACAGCTTTTTTGCACATCATGTAGGGAACTTGATCCAATGACCATATCGTCTGCATATAAGTATATTTTCAAATCTTCTATTCCTTGCTGAGTAACCTTTACCACATCGTACGTCACAATGTTAAACAGCAAGGGGCTTAGTGGGTCTCCTTGGAGTACTCCGTTGGTCTGCATGATCAATTTGGAAGTCGCGACTTGGTCATCAATTTGTATGTAATTTGTCGTCAGTATGTTACTTATCAGAGTCGTGAGCTTGTCTTTCCCCATTATTGCTTCCAGCTTCGTGATTATTAGCGGTCTGCTTAACGTGTCGAAAGCTTTTGCCTAATCAACAAATACTGCATGGAATTTGCCTCTTGGGTGTCTGACGGCTTCTTCAATGTCATTGTTGAGGTTGTTAATGGCATGGAGGGTGCTCCTTCCTTTACGGAATCCAAACTGTTCCTCTGGGAGTTTGTGTTCTACTGCGTCTGCAACTCTTTTTGTGAGAAGCTTTGTCATTATTTCTATGGCTTTTAGTGCCGGGAGTGTCCGAGGACAAGTTCGACTCGCCAGATGCAGGTCTTTTGATTTGACACTCGTAGGCGACCTGCGCGTCGTGTTGAAGATGAAATGATGATGAAGACGACACATACACCCAGCCCCCGTGCCAGCGAAATTAACCAATTATGGTTAAAATTCCCGACCCTGCCGGGAATCGAACCGGGGACCCCTGTGGCCAAAGGCCAACATGCTAACCATTTAGCCATGGAGCCGGACCTAATAATAATAATAATAATAATAATAATAATAATAATAATAATAATAATAATAAACTTTACTTCCATACCTCTAGATGGCCATAAATACAGTAGCTTTCTCGGGTTTCCTTTTTGACACGTCTTCCTTCGAAGACTTTCTTGAGACCCTTTCTTCCATACAAACATTTGTATTTTTTTGTTTAGGAATAGCCCATGTTTTCCCAAATATTAATGCTCTGACCAGCAAGATCTACAGTATTAGTTACTTCCCACATTCACGGAAATTGCGGAAGAATTGATTTCAC
The DNA here is from genome assembly GCF_040414725.1 of Anabrus simplex. Classification (NCBI taxonomy): domain Eukaryota; kingdom Metazoa; phylum Arthropoda; class Insecta; order Orthoptera; family Tettigoniidae; genus Anabrus; species Anabrus simplex. The sequence goes on from NC_090279.1 coordinate 196,993,535, forward strand.
TCGCATTAATTTAGGGGAGAAAAGGCAGCGGGTATTCAACATTATTAACCCAAGAAATAACCAAATGTAGGTTCAGTTGGTTACTGTCCACATTTATGTTTGTTCTGTATCAACAATAAAACGCCGTGCTGTAAATCTGTGTAACAAGAAAGTCAAAAGCAGACTTCATTATCAGCTCTGGAAAATGAGTGAAACATACACCTTTATTCTTCGTAACAGGTATTTTTTCGGTGGGGATTTTCGTTTTTTCATAAAAGTAACGTGTCCTCATGCGAAGAAAATGAAAATATTAATGTATATTTACTTGTATAGTTGTATTTTCGCTGTGGTACGCACAAGTTCTTAGCATTGCGGCAACTGCGAACTTTCACACATTGTATTTAGATTTGCAGCACATTACATTTCCACCAAAACGTGTTATACGATAACAATTACATGAATAAATTCCACGAGAAGTATTACGTCCCTTCAATTTACATTACTCACCACGTGAAGAGACCATACCTAACCTAAACTATAAGGTCTCATTATCTTAATAACAGCTGTTTACGTAAATCCTGATGTGATAAATTAAAAAAAAAACATCCAATGTACTTAAATATAAATTACTGTCTCTCCACAGTCAGTCATCCAAAGAATACCCCCAATCCTTATGGATTACATTCATAAGTACAATTTGTAACATTCGCTTAGCTCGCCTCAATTGTTCAGCTGATGGGCTTGGCGCTTTTTCTGCAGTACGGCCTGTATAACGCAGTGCTCTTAGTCTCTTTACTTCTCTATTATAATATAGTGGATCTTTACCATTTATTATCACCTTTAAAGGTACAAACCGATTTTGACATTCCTCAACAATTGCTTTAAACCCATCCCAGAGTCTGTTTACATTTTTATTTACCATTTTCCAGCAATCGTAGTTATTTTTTAAAAACTCCCTCATGCCTGTTTGATCAGCCATATGGTACTGCCTAATAGTCCTAATTTTAATACCTTCCTTTCTTTTTAACTACGACAAAAACAGCTTCGTGATCTATTACTTCGGTTTCTCTATAGAGCTCATCGAGTTTTATCAGCACCACATCCAAAATATTCTTCCCTCTAGTTGGTTCCATCACTTTCTGAATCAGCTGTCCTTCCCATATTAACTTATTTGCCATTTGTTGTTCATGCTTCCTGTCGTTCTCGTTACCTTCCCAATTGACATTTGGCAAATTGAGATCACCTGCTACTATCACGTTCCTTTCCATATCATTTCCAACATAGCTGATTATCTTATCAAATAATTCTGAATCAGCGGCAGTGCTACCCTTTCCCGGTTTGTACACTCCAAAGACATCAAGTTCAAGTAAGGCATATTAACGTGTAAAAAAAAAAGGATTTAAACATAAATATTTCTACATTTGTAAACGCTTTTCATCAAAATAAAAAAGTGTGTTTTGATAGAGTCTGATTCTGGTTTTTCGTGGTTTCCCATTTTCACACCAGGCAAATGCTGGGGCTGTACCTTAATTAAGGCCACGGCCGCTTCCTTCCCACTCTTAGCTCTTTCCTGTCCCATCGTCGCCGTAAGACCTATCTGTGTCGGTGCGACGTAAAACAACTAGCAAAAAAAAATCTGATTCTGTTTCTTAAGAACGACACATGTCAGCCTTTGTTTAATAGTGTGTTTGTTTACAGGTATGTTATAGTGTTGTTATAGGTGTTGTATTTATCGACAGACAAAAAAATTCAAAGTTACACTAACTGAGTTTTCACTGAAGAGTACGGATTCGTTCTTTTAAAAAATGTTTTTATTTGTCCTCAAAATTTGAATCCTGAGGATTTGTTAAGTGACTGACGAAAATATACCAAATGAATGTATTACTAAATCCACTTACTTTTACAGGAAACCTTGGCAAATTTCACCGAGGAATTGGACTTAACTGTACCAACGACAGAGGAAGAAGAGTCCGACCAGTTGAGGCAATCTCGTTGTCTTGGAAAGGGCCTCTGCATCTTAAAATCGGACTGTGTCATTGATAAGAGTATCGTCAAACCAGCACAACTCACAGTGTACGCTGACATCTACAAGGACTCTCAAAGTCATGAGGATCAGCACAAGAAACCTGAAGATCATAATATTAAAATTTACGATGATAGAGGGAGCCATCATAAAATGAAACATAACACCCATGTAGGCCATCAACCAAAACTTGAAATCCATCACCAGCCGAAAGCTTACGGCACTTATCAAGACTCTGAAAGTCATCATTATGTGGATGAGAATTTTAGTAGTTTTGACGTTGGAAGTCATATCGAACTGGAGAATCACAGTGTTCATAAAATTATAGGAAGCTATAACAATCCGAAGATTTCCGATAGTGTTGAATATACTGGAAACCATGACTGGTTAGAGAATTACGATGTACTTTCAGACGAAACACCAGATCCGAAAACATATCAAATTCCTGAAGATAGTGGAGGCGATTATGAACTGAGGACTCTCCACGTACATCCTGACACGTTCTCCCCCAGTCTCCAAAATTCGAAAATTTACCACCTTCTTGATCCCGTGAAAAAATGCGAGAGACCAGAAAATACTAGAAACATTCCTCAACTAACGAGCTACGAAAATTTCGATGTTACCAAAGGCGACTATGGTTTGAAAAGTTCGGATGGCTACGATCAGACTGGAAGCTACGACTTTCTTGAAGACACTACAGCTCATCATCTAATGAAAGGCTACGATGTCACAGAAGACGAGAAAGTTATAGAAAGACCTTATCAGTTGAGGAATGATGAAGTCTATGAAAATTCCGATATCCAAGACCACCTAGAGAACTACAGCAGCCATGAAGACGTTGAAAATCATGATGTTTACGAAGAAACTGAAGGTCATCAGTTAGGAAATCTTGATATGTATGGAGACAGTGGATATCAACACCAGGTAAAGAATTACAACGTTCACGAAGACATCGGAGTTCATCGCCAGTTAAAGAATTATGATATTCACGAAAATACTGAAAGTCATCACCAGCTAAAGGATTACGGCATTCATGAGGACATCGGAATTGATCGCAAGCTGAAGAATTATAACATTCACGAAGATACAGGGAGTCATCACCAGCTGAAGGATTATGACATCCATGAAGACATCGGAAGTGATCGTAAGCTGAAGAATTACAATATTTACCAAGATACAGGGAGTCATCACCAGCTGAAGGATTATGACATCCATGAAGACATCGAAAGTGATCGTAAGCTGAAGAATTATAACATTCACGAAGATACAGGGAGTCATCACCAGCTGAAGAATTATGACATCCATGAAGACATCGGAAGTGATCGTAAGCTGAAGACTTATAATATTTACCAAGATACAGGGAGTCATCACCAGCTGAAGGATTATGACATCCATGAGGACATCGGAAGTGATCGTAAGATAAAGAATTATAACATTCACGAAGATACAGGGAGTCATCACCAGCTGAAGGATTATGACATCCATGAAGACATCGGAAGTGATCGTAAGCTGAAGAATTATAATATTCACGAAGATACTAGGAGCCATCATCAGCTGAAGGATTATGACATCCATGAAGACATCGGAAGTGATCGTAAGCTGAAGAATTACAATATTCACGAAGATACAGGGAGTCATCACCAGCTGAAGGATTATGACATCCATGAAGACATCGGAAGTGATCGTAAGCTGAAGAATTATAACATTCACGAAGATACCGGGAATCATCACCAGCTGAAGAATTATGACATCCATGAAGACATCGGAAGTGATCGTAAGCTGAAGAATTACAATATTCACGAAGATACAGGGAGTCATCACCAGGTGAAGAATTATGACATCCATGAAGACATCGGAAGTGATCGTAAGCTGAAGAATTATAATATTCACGAAGATACTGGGAGTCATCACCAGCTGAAGGATTATGGCATCCATGAAGACATCGGAAGTGATCGTAAGCTGAAGAATTACAATATTCACGAAGATACTGGGAGTCATCACCAGCTGAAGGATTATGGCATCCATGAAGACATCGGAAGTGATCGTAAGCTGAAGAATTACAATATTCACGAAGATACTGGGAGTCATCACCAGCTGAAGAATTACGATTTCCATGAAGACTTCGTGCCCCATCGTGAGCTATCATATTACAACCTTCATGAGGATACTGGCAGCCATCACCAATTAAAGAATTACGGCTTCCATGAAGACATCGAGCCTGATCATCAGGTAACGAAGTATAACCTTCATGAAGACACAAATAGTCACCACCAGGTGACTAATTTTGACGGCCATGAAGACATTGGGAGAAATCGTCAACTGAAGAACTATAACGTTCATGAAGATACAGGTGGCCATCACCAAGAGACAAATTTTGACGTCCATGAAGACATTGGAAGCAATCATCAGTTGAAGAATTATAACCTTCATGAAGATGCTGGTAGCCATCACCAAGTAAAAAATTACGATATCAATGAACACATCGGAACCGATCATCAAGTAAGGAAATATAAGGTCCATGAAAATGTTCAAAGTCATCACCAGATTAAAAATTACAAAGTTCACGAACAGATGTCCAAGAGTGATGCTGCAATAATAGGAAGCGACATTGGACTGAAAAGCGATGGAGAGCTTGAAGACAGCGGAAGCATTTATCTACCGGAAACTCCTTATTATCAGCTGAAGAATTATGGCTTACAGGAAGATGTTGGAAGCTATTATCGACCCAAGGAACATAAGCACCATGAAGATGTGGAGTTTCATCGAAGAGGAATGAGTCGCGCTTCACACGAAGCTGATGAAGGCCATCATAGACAGACTAGTTACACTTTATATGAAGATGATAGTCGACAACCAAAACATAAAAGCTTAGGTGCAAGACGTAGGTTACGAACAAGGTATCCGCTAGGCGCAAGAGGTTACGACCGCTACGGAGGTGCTTACCGTCATAGATATGGAGGAGATTACCATGCAGGTCACGATGTCGACACCCACAGTGAAACAAATACAGAGAGTACTCTGTATAGCAACGCTGGTTACTTTGAGGATACAAAGGATCAAGATGCTGGTCAGTATCACACGGGAAGTTACTTGGGCGAAGACAGTCATTCTCAGAAAAAGGAAGATGATGATGATTCTTGCTCTTTTGGTTTCTTGAAAACAGCCGCAAAAGTACTGAATTTTAAATATAAACTATTTAAAAATCTTCAGAAATATCTTGGAGATCATTTATTTACTAAAGTGGTAGATTAAATTACTCATTACTAGTTCTTGGCCTGCTTGTTACAGGCTTTACGCTTCCTTGTCGGCAGCTATGGCTGAAAAATAACGTAGCAGTTATTTTGTCACGGTTAGTTAATTCTAACGATTACAATTTGTAACAGATAATACAAAAAGTAACGTGTTGCTTTTACTTTTCGTAACGCAAGTAGTATTTTCAAAAGAAACTGTGAAAAAAACTATGAATGACCATAAAGATCCTGAATGTAGGCCATGATAACCGAAAATGGAGCCTCCTTGGCTTAGGCGGCAGCGCGTCCGCGTCTCATCGCTGGGTTCCGTGGTTCAAATCTCGCTCACTCCCTGTGAGATTTGTGCTGGACAAAGCGGAGGTGGGCCTGTCATCTTTCATTCCAGCAACACTCTTCAATATGATTTCATTTCATCTATCAGTCAATCATTGTCTCAGAGGACTGCGACAGGTTTCGGCAGCCGGCACAATTCCTATCCTCGCCGCTAGATAGGGCTTCATCAAGTCCATTCCTGACCCGGTCATATGATTGGAAACAGGCTGTGGAAATTATTATTTATAATCGAAGATATTAAAATTAATGCCGGGCTGAGTGGCTCAGACGGTTGAGGCGCTGACCTTCTGACCCCAACTTGGCAGGTTCGATCCTGGCTCGGCCCGGTGGTATTTGAAGGTGCTCAAATTCGTTAGCCTCGTGTCTGTAGATTTACTGGCACGTAAAAGAACTCCTGCGGGACAAAATTTCGCCACCTCGGTATCTCCGAAAACCATAAAAGTAATTAGTGAGATGCAAAGCCAATAACATTACCTATTAATAATAACTTTCTTAATGAAGTCCCTGGTGAAAAGAATAACATATGCTTACTTGATTACTCCTAACCGAGAAATAAGGAAAACGTATCCAATTTCGTGTCAGAAAACTTGTGGTGTCATCAAATTTAGATTTGTTTGCTCATTGAGACATGAAGGTCATCAGCATCATCATCATCATCATCATCATCATCATCACATAATCTACCTGTTGGAAGGTTCTTGACGCCAAAATGTCTCCATCTGCTCCTGTCCCAGGCAAACTGTTTGGTAGTCTGGCATATTCCACTTTTCACTTCGTTGAGTGTTGTTTATCTTCTCTTTCCTAGTTTCTTTTCCCTTCCACTGTACCTTCAAAACTGTTGATCCTCTCAATATACAGTATGTCCCATCTAATTAGCTTTTCTCTTTTTAGTCACGTACAGGAGAGTTCTTTGTTCCTTGATTTTTTCCAGTGCTGTTCTTTATTTTATGAATCCATTTTATTTTCTCCATTATCTTCCAAACCCACATCTTGAATGCTTCATTTCTTTCTTTCTCTCTCTTTCTCTTCCTCAAAGTCCAGGTTTCACAGCCGTACAGAAGAACAGTTCACACACAGAATTTAGCCAATCATTTTCTTAAGTCCATCGCCATTTTGCTGCATAGCAAGCGTTAGTATTCATTGTTTAATAATAATAATAATAATAATAATAATAATAATAATAATAATAATAATAATAATAATACAAAGCAATTCAGTATTAATAACTTCACTATGAGCCATTTATAACAGCACTCCTTGTTCGTTTTGTTACTCATACCATTGTAATAAGTGTAATGAGTGGTGGAACGTTATTTTAACTGTTATTTATAACCGTTATTGTTAACTGTTGTTTATAACTGTTATTTTTAACTGTTATCTATAACCGTTATTTTAACTGTTATTTATAACAGTTATTTTTATAACCGAGACACGGGTTACAGTTACAAGTAGTGATGCCCGGAAACGTTATTTCCTCTTAATGTAAAATCGTTGTTCATCTCATAATATACAGGGTGTATCCGTGATGGTGTTACAAACATTCAGGGATGATGAAGGACGGCAAATGGATCAGTCTGAGATGTGGAACCATATTCCGGAAACGATCGAGTCAAAAGTTAAGCAAAATTCTACTCATTTAAGTTCCTTTACCTGCACAAGTTTCACAAGCTGCTCCATTTGCAACAAATATTCAAAATGGCTTCCCCCTGCGTCAATGCATCTCACAAAGTTCTGTCGTACCCGTTCGAATGTCCCCGGTGTCGTTTGAACAGCGACGCAGGCAGCGAGAATTCTTGCCAGGAGTTCCTCTTCAGTCTCGCACACAAGGCTTTTCGCATGGCCCCACAAGAAGAAGTCAAGTGGGGTGAGATCAGGTGAACGAGTGGGCCACGAAACAGGACCTCCTCTTCCTATCCACTTTGCAAGGAATGTGTGATCCAGGTGTTCACGAACCCTCAGTCCAAAGTGAGGTGGAACTCCATTATGTCGGAATCACACCCGTTGACGAAGGCCTAGTGGGATGTGTACCAGGAACGTGGGTACAACTTCTCTAAGCACCACTATCTACATTGCTGTACTTAAGGGCGGGGGGGGGGGGGAAGAACAACTTTAACAAGTTTGTCATCACGGATACATCCTTTATGTATTTCCCTTCTGTGTATCACGTTCGTATTATTTAGTTCATCTCTCACAATTTTTATTTCTGAAATATGATAGTTTATTTTTGATTATTTAAATATTGCCTTTATTATTTATTTTTATCTTATTATTTGTTTTATTTCTCACTAACAAAATGTTTACTGTTGATTAATTCAATCATGCATCCAAATTAAGTGGGATGTTTATCTTGTGTTGACACAACGAAAAGGCTTGCGTTATTATTTTACATTTGTGTGATAATATTTTTGCCTTTCTTCATTATTTCAAGACTATATTTTTCGACTAATCTGAATCCTTGGCAAGTTTGATTGTGAAAGTAGTCTGTAAGACTTCGATTATTTTGACTCAAAATGTATCGTTAATTTCAAATCGTGGATATGGTTTTCTGTAACACTGTAGTTTAATTGGTGATACGACGAACGCTGACTATATTAAATCAACAAAGATATTATTATTATTACCATATAAAATGGATGAAATTGTAAATATATTTTGTAATAAAATCACTGAGTTAAAGTTGAATAAAGCACTCAGTTAAAATAAATTGTTTTCTTTTTTTGTTTGTTCCGTTTTGCCTAGTGCTATTTCTTTTTGTAATATCTGAAGCAATCTCCTTTCAGTTTCGACTTACAACACATTGTAAAAATTGAAATCTATTTAAGGTAGGTTTATGGTTTATTCAGGGTTCGGTTTATGCAGATTTTACTGTATATCAGGGGACGACAGATCCCGCCATGGCGCTTAAATTCTTTTCTATGGCGTCTTCATTTTCGACCTATGTATACTCTCCCTCTTCATATGTTTTATTCCCACTTTTGTGTCGCTGAACTATTAAAAAGTGCATGTAATAATGCACTATCTCTTAATACTCCATACGATTTATCGATCTCTGTTGAACAAGAGATTAAGGTTAGGTAACGGCGGGGTTCTTGGTAAGTATGGGTGATTTGTGCTTTGCTATTAATGATACTGCCTTTTTAAATTATAATCAAGGGCGCATTATATAGGCAATAGAAGAAAAATTAATGTTAAGTACGAACGTTTCGTTGTCGAGAAACCTCTCGTAAATAAAGTATTACCGACATAGAAATAACGCAAATACATTTATCGTGTAAATGACGCGAAAAATACCCTGAGATGCTCCTTCACAATCAAAATACTGTCTCTTTCGATATTACATTGATCATTTTAACTGAGCTGTACTCGCGCGGAATTTATTTCCGAATGTTGGCAGCATACGAAACTTCTATCCGTGTCCATAGACACAAAAGGCACAATAAGGATGCCTTGTAAAGTATGGATTGTTCCTTATATCATATATTTTTAGACAGGTAGGTAAATAATGTTTAAGCTTTAAGTTATTAATCCTTTAACATATCAGACTAATCACATATAAAAGAATTCTACAGTTTGCAATTGTGGACGACAATATTCACTTTGCTATTTACATTTTAAAATTTAGAAGTTTCTTAGAAGTGTATCAAAATATACGTTTGCTACCATTGGCTAGTTTCATAAATTTGTATACATACAGTAGTGCCATGCTTTATTTAGTTCAGTTATCCGCTGTCTTTAAATTTCGTGGTAATCTGTTGTAGTTTATAAAACTATAAAATCACAGTACCTATTTCTATTACTGTACTACCATGTTTTGTTTTTAGAAGGCCAAACGCCAGTATGTTAACGATGCGAGTAGTAGAAAAATTTCCTGGCTCCTAGGTTTGAGTGCTGGCTCACTTTTGTTGTAATATGCAGTATACGGCGGTTGAAGATTAGCTTATATCTTGTATCGCCTACCATAGGAAAAGAGATCCACGTAAGCAAGGTGTTTGTATATCGCTTGCTCCACACAGCATTTGCAGCAAAATACTGTTAACAATGTTACGTACTGTAAAGCGCACACGATGTATTGTTGTAGCTAACTTTATGTTGCTCTCATGCCCTGAAAATGAAACAAATAAATGTTACTAAATAAATTTAATAGAGAATCTGTCTTTAAACCCCTATTGAGAAACACAAATAGTACGTTTTTTTTTTTTTGATCGTGATGCGCAGTGTGTCACGAAATACTACTCCATGTTTTCCATTGTGGTGTTTTGGTGCTCATCCGATAAGATTCTCTTGTAGGCTGAGAAGAATCCGGCCTCGTGATTTAGGGCTAACTTGCCTGCCTCTTACTCTGGAGACCCCGGAATCGATTCCCGGCCAGGTCAGGGTTCTTTTACTTGGATCTGAGGGGTGGTTCGAGGTCCACTCAGCCAACGTAGTTAGAATTGAGCAGCTACAGTATTTGACAGTGAGATAGTGGCCCCGGTCTAGAAGGCCAAGATTAACGGCCGAGAGGATTCATCGGGATGACCACACGGCACCTCGTAATATGCAGGCCTTCGGGCTGAGCAGTGGTCGCTTGGTAGGCCAAGGCCCTTCAGAGCTGTAGTGTCGTGGGGTTAGTTTTTGCAGGCTGAGAATGACCGTTCAACATCGCAGGAAGTCACCTGTAAATATTTTAAAAGATAAAACTAGCTCTGTGAAATATCTTTTGAAATGAATAACCTGGATTTAGTTACGGAGTTTGTTAGAAACTCTGACGAATGAAAGACACCCAGCCATCCCAGATTCTGAGAAAGGATTCGTGTTGTTGTATGCAGTTGAGGCTGTATTTCACAGACAAAGAGTTAGAAATCACAATTTTAAAGGAATTTTAAAGCCTACTTTAGCAATTGAAATATATTCGATATGAGATGCAATTCGCCAATTATTTTAATAATCATCATCATCATCATCATCATCATCATCATCATTTCCCCTTGTCCAGTCCTGCCAGGCCGGGGTGTTGATGGCACTAAGTATTCTCTTCCGTTGCCTCTTCTTCCATCACTCCTCTTCAGTAATCGTATTCCAGTCCAGTCTTCGTTTTCTTATACTATCCTTGACAGAGTCCATCCATCTTGCTCTGAGCTTTCCTCTTCCATCCTCATAACATGTCCAAACCATCTAAATTTATTCTTCTCCGCCCATCACTCAGTTTTTCTACCACTATCTCTTTTCCGACCTCGCATTTCTTATTCTGTCTCTCCTTGTCTTCCCTACCATACTCCTCAGGAACCTCCTCCCTCTGGTCTGAATTTTACTTTAATTTCTTGCTGTCAAAGTCCGATGCAAGCATTAATATACAGGTATAGTACATCTTGAACATTTTCTATGTACATTTCATAGGAACTTCTCAGTTCCACACCAGGTTCCTTACATTCTGGTAGAACGTATTTCTTCTTATACCCTTCTGCTGATTTCCCTGTCCAACCTTGGATCTTGCACTATTTCGCTTCCCAAATATTTAAAGTATTCAACAACCTCTTAGCTTTTGTCCCCTGATACTTAAGATTCCTTTTTCTTCTCTTTCTCCTCTTCTCATCACCACTATTTTGCTCTTCTCCACACTGTTTTTCATACGGTACCATATTTCTCAATACTGTCATTTAAATCCTGTAGTTGGATTTCTACTTCTGTATTGTAAACTCCCCAGATCACTGTGTCATCTGCAAACGACAATATTTTCATATCCCATCCATATCATCAATCAATCAATCAATCAATCAATCAATCAATCAATCAATCAATCAATCAATCAATCAATCAATCAATCAATCAATCAATCAATCAATCAATCAATCAATCAATCAATCAATCAATCAATCAATCAATCAATCAATCAATCAATCAATCAATCAATCAATCAATCAATCAATCAATCAATCAATCAATCCTGACCTGCATTTAGGGCAGTCACACAGATGGCAGATTCCCTATCTGTTGTTATCCTAGCCTTTTCCTAAATGATTTCAAAGAAATTGAAAATTTATTGAACATCTCCCTTGGTAACCTATTACAATCTCTAACTCCCCTTTCTATAAACGAATATTTGTCCCTATTTTTCCTCTTGAATTCCAACTTTATCTTCATATTTTGATCTTTTCTACCCAAACTTATTCGTCTACTACTGTCATTCCACGCCATCTCTCCACTGACAGCTCGGAACATATCACTTTGTCGAGCAGCTCGTCTCCTTTCTCCCATGTGTTCCCAGCCCAAACTTTGCAACATTTTTGTAACGCTACTCTTTTGTCGGAAATCATCCAAAACAAATCGAGCTGCTTTTCTTTGGATATTTTCCAGTTCTTGAATCAAGTAATCCTGGTGAGGGTCCCATACACTGGAACCATACTCAGAGACTTGTATGCCCTCTCCTTTACATCCTTACTACAACCCCTGAACACGCTTATATCCATGCGCAGAGATCTGTACGCTTTATTTACAATTCCATTTATATTATTATCCCAATGAAGATCTTTCCTTATATAAACACCTAGGTACTTGCAATGATTCCGATAAGGAACTTTCACCCCCATCAATGCAGTAATTAAAACTGAGAGGACTTTTCCCCTTTGTGAAAGTCAAAACCTGACTTTTAACCCCGTTTATCACCATAACATTGCGTACTGTCCATCGCACAACATTATCGAGGTCATTTTGCATCTTGCCTTTGTTTCCTGTAGAATCTCATCCCTAACATAAGTGGAGATAATACACTTCACTGCCTTAGTCCAGTTTGGATTCTTAACCAATCTGTTCTCCTTACTAAAATCTATAGTCTGAAAATTAAACGAGATGACACAATTATTTTTAATTTTTTAAAAATTGATTACTTAGATATTTACAAAAATGTTGCATTTTCACATAATATATAAGAATTTGTGATGTAAGTAAGAATACGTAAAGATATTTAAAATGAAACCATATCGAAACCACTATTCGCCGACATTTTCAGCCGTCTACAATTAAATAAATAGAATAAATGTAATAATTACATAAGAATCCATGCGCTGGTGATAATCCTACTACTGTATTTGGAAAAGAGTAATTTTCCATTAATGCCGAAGACAGCGATAATAAATGTTGGTGGAAATCTCTTGTTCTCATCTGAGACATTATAAATTTCGAGATTAGCGAAGTACTGTACTAGTTCTAATTCACTTGGGTGTCCTCTTACTGTAGGACCCGACCTTGCAATTGATCTCATTTGACCTTTAAAATGTCATTCCTCGAGATAAATAACATAAAAACAGCACATTTCTTTGAAACTGTGTGACGCATTTGGAGTTTTCAATCGATGATAATGAGGTCAAGGTTTTCAAGAGAACAAATTGTATAAAATTACTAAGGCTCGTTTGAAACCTTTCTTCTTTATCAGAGTGTAAGGTCACTGAATGACGGGGACTTGATGTCTGTGACGAACAGCCTTGGATGGTCAGTCGATTTTCCACGAGATATCGATATTCTTATTATGTAGAATTTTTCCCTCACTGTACAAATCACAGCCATAGGGCACAAAGAAATGTTTCACTCAGCCTGTGTGACACCATCTTCAGGTCACACGTGCGGGACATAGCAAGGCAGGACGTTAGTTTCTATTCTCTTTTTGACAATAGTTACTAACTAGTCCTGATGTACAATTGAGCAAGAGAACACATTAAAGATCGAAAATATATTTACGTTGTTTTAAAATGTAGACTTTCACGACCTCTAAACGGCATGATAATATAGTGAGGATATTGCGTCATGTTGTATTGTACAGAGTGGTCGAAAAGAAAGTGAACCGGGTAAATGAGCGTTAGATACTGATAAATATTTTGAAAAAAATAATTGATACAAGGAATGATCTTTATTGTGGAAATCACATAAATGGGGTTGTAAGAAAAGATTACAGATTTCTTCACATGGTTATGAGGGTGTTTAGCGGTTTTAGTAAAGATGTAAAGGAGAGGGCGAGTAAGTCACTGATAAGAATCCAACTAGAGTATGGCATCCTCACCAGGATTACTTGATACGAGAAGTGCAAAAGATGCAATGGAAAACCATAAGATTTTCTGAATTTTACTGTATGTACTGCGTAGAGGAATGTTCTGGATTTGGTTACCGGGAGGCCATATGAGTACAGGGTGAACAGTAGAGGAGCCAATACAGAGCCCTGACTGAGTCCACCATTTATCTTATGTACTTTACTTCGGGAGTGGAAAAGATTCAATGGAAAACAACAAGATTTTCTGATTTTTACTGAATTTGTTTTTATTGATGCATTAGGATAATTTTCTTTATTCTGGATTATTTTATATACGTTTATCTTTTTCTTTCCTTTAACGTGTTTTTATAACTATGTGTAAAATTTAGTAATTTGTTATTTAGTTTAGTGTTATAGTTTGTGTCTGTGTGTGATAAGTTATGTGTAATGCATGTTAAACTGTATGTATATTATAAGACATGGTTTGGAAGAACACGGCCTTTATAGCCTCACTCACGCTATGTAAATAAAGGCATAATAATAATAATAATAATAATAATAATAATAATAATAATAATAATAATAATAATAATAATAATAATAATAATAATAATAACGAGAGGACCCGTGTTGTTCCGCAACATTCGTTATAAATAGGTGAGACAACTCGTCTTGATATGCCTGTCGTATTCATATTGTTTTACCTCCCACTTTCAGTAGCTTTATGAACCACTGAAGGGACTAGCGAATGAAAACTACCGAATTATTCGATAGTCGCCAACTACCGTTACAACCGATTGTTTCCGTTTGCAATTCCGTTTTTCATACGGATCGCGATTCCAGTTGTTTCCACTAGTCAGCGCTGACTTCGGACCCTTCTTTCGTCATGGAGTGAATTATAATTGTAATGAGTAAAGGTTGAACAGTAGAGGGGCCAATACAGAGCCCTGAGGGAGTCCACCATTTATCTTATGTACTTTACTTCTGGAGTGGAAAAGATTCAAGGGAAAACAATAAGATTTATTATATTATTATTATTGTGCACTTTATAAATAGATATCATGTTACAATTTTTATAAATAGCCTACTTTCCGTATACTAACCGGGAACCTCTGATGATTGATCATTAACCTTAAATGAATTGTATTGTTTTTAAATTAATACATGCACTATTACAGTACTTGGTACTAGGAAAATGTGTTGTCTTTTCATGTAGTTTAGTTTGTTGTATTTACATTACTTTAATATGTGGTTTCATTACAATAAGGTGTAAATCTAACCTTCATCTGAAAATACCTAACATCTGTAATTTTTAGGACAGAAGATCTTACATTCATTATCTAGTGGCTAGGGACACAATATGCATTTTATTTAAAATGAAACACAATGACCACAATTATTTCGATGGGAACATTAATTTTATCTTATTTTACAGACCAACGTATTTCAGTTTCCAATCACTTCACTCAAACATTGTGTAACATTTGTTACCGGTCTCAATATTTCTGCTTATATCACTACCAACAAAAGAAACACGCTGTAAAAATCGGTAGTAAGTATAATACAACAATTCACATTTCGGTAGTTACTAGCAAATGATGGCCTGCTGCCATTTCATGATGGAGACAGTACTTTTGTATCCATCTCTTGGCACAGGCCAGAGTAAAGTGTAGCTTTCACCGAAGTCCCAGTCTCATCCATGGCTGTGACAATATGGAAGCTGCTGGGATATGGGTGGTGCTGAGTAATGACATTCAGAGCACGACTAGTACATCTGAGTGTTATGAAAGGTGTTGCTCATAGGGTCAGTCGTGCTGCAATAGCACTTTCTGACCCAGTGAGGAAAGCAATGTTAAACTACCTCACTCCTCGTCTTGCCTAGTACGCCTCATTTTGGTGCTGCCATTGGTTTCTGCGGTTTCCTTATAACCGCATAAATTTTGGTGGTGCTATTTGAGGATCCAGCCAGCCTCTGGGTTGATGATCTAAGACAGAGAGAGACTAGCAAATGACGTATTACTAGTGTGGTTTCTAGTACTACCGCAGTACAAAACGAATATTACTACCAATTTCAAACCGAATGAAAACTATCGAATGTTTTCATTCGATAGTCACGCTTCACAATCGGTAGTTTAAAACATTCGATATTCCCATCACTACTCGGCAATTTTCGTGAATGTGGGGAAGGTTTCGAAAATGTGACCAAAAGCTTTAAACTCATATTTATTGCCGCATTGTAATACTTTTTTTTAGGTCATAAACATCCGGGGCCTACTCATCAGTGATCTGCATTTTAGGTGGCAGATTCCCTAACAGAGAGCCTCCTTGGCTCAGACGGCAGCGCGTCGGCCTCTCACCGCTGGATACCGTGGTTCAAATCCCGGTGACTCCATGTGAGATTTGTGCTGGACAAAGCGGAGGCGGGACAGGTTTTTCTCCGGGTACTCCGGTTTTCCCTGTTATCTTTCATTCCAGCAACACTCTCCAATATCATTTCATAGTATTTATCACTCATTAATAAATCACCTTGGGAGTGGCGACCCCATTGTAATAACAGCCTATATATGGTTCATTCATTACATCCCTGACCCGGTCAATGACTGGATAACAGGTTGAAGGTTTTCATTCATTCATTCATTCATTCATTCATTCATTCATTCATTCATTCCCTAACAAATGCTTACCTAGCCTTTTCCGATATTTATCGAACATTTCCCTTGATGAATTATTCTAATTCCCCCCCCCCCCCCCTCCTCGTCCCATAAATGAATATTTACTCCACTTTTTGTTCTCTTGAATTCGAACATTATCTTCATATTATGGTCTTTCCCAGTGTTAAAAGTTCTGCTCATGTTAATCCGTCTATTGATGTCATTCCACGCCACCTCTCCAATGACAGCTGGGCAGCTCGTCTCCTTACTCCAAAGTCTTCCCAGCTCGAAGTTTGCAATGTTTTCGTACCAATACTCCTTTGTTGGAAATCGCCCAGAAAATCGCATTGCTCGGAACATACCACTTAGTCGAGCAGCTCGTCTTCGCAGCCGAAACTTTGCAACATTTTGAAACGTTACTCTTTTGTCGGAAATCATCCAGAACAAATCGAGCTGCTTTTCTTTGCATATTTTCCAGTTCCAGTCTCAAGTTATCCGTACTCTAATTGGGGTCTTACCGGAGACATATAACATCTCCTTTACATCCTTACTATAACCCGTAAATACCCTCATAACCGTATGAAGAGATCTGAAATTGTCAGGCTCCTCACTTCCATCTGTCCCAGGGCCTCACAGAGTGTGTGCACGGTGCAAAAGACGACTCCGCTTGGTTGACCAGAGTGCAGACCCCCCACTCCTCGATTTGGAGCAATAACGCTGTCTCTCTCTCTCTCGTTCCCCACGCCTGTCTCGCTCGCTCCGCCTGTCTCCCTCTTCCTCACTTGCTCCTTGGTGGTCCACATCCGAGCCGAGTTCAGCCGAGCTTAGCCGAGTAGCCCAGCGACGAAGCGTTGGTCCGAGGCGAACCGAGCGGGACTGATGCACAGTGCACGGAGCTCTTGCGCCTCGAATTGCACGCCTGAGATTTTGGGCGTTTGAGAGGCCCTGATCTATCCTATTCGACCTCCCTTGTTCAACTCTTGCTCTTTTCCGACCCCGACGCTATTAGAGCATTCGAAGGCTAGGGAGTCTTTCATTTTCACACGCTTCGTGGCCCTTGTCTTTCTTTGGCTGATACCTTCATTTTTCAAAGTGTCGGGCCCCTTCCTTTTTTTTTTTTTGCTACTGGCTTTACGTCGCACCAACAAAGGTAGGTCTTATGGTGACGATGGGGGTAGAAAAGGCCTAGGAGTGGGAAGGAAGCGACCGTGGCCTTAATTAAGGTACAGCCCCAGTATTTGTCTGGTGTGAAAATGGGGAAACCACGAAAAACCATCTTCAGGGCGCTGACAGTGGAATTCGAGCCCAATATCTGCCGGATGCAAGCCGCGCCCCTAACAGCACCGCCAACTCGTCCGGTCCTTCCCTTTTTTCTCTCTAATTACTGTTATATAGAGTGGTTGCCCAGTTGTACTTCCTCTTAAAACAATCACCTCCTCAACCTTTCTTGAAAATTTTCTGTTTTGTTTTTATACACCCCATATTTTCCGTTCGGTTTGGTCTTAACTAGGGTCTTCTGCTCTTTCTTGGCCCAGTTTTCTAGCTATGTGCCTGCTTCCTTCCATCCGTCCACTGGTCCCTGTACTCATTTTGTTTGTGAGAGACAGTGGGAAGACTCCCTGTGGGATGGCCTGTCGGTACTGAGATCGGTTCCCTGTGGTCTCTAATGGGATCTGCAGTTTGTGTAGGAACCTTATGATGGTTAACAACAATGAAGTATTTAAGCACCGAGCTCGATAGCTGCAGTCGCTTATGTGCGGCCAGTACCCAGTATTCGGGAGATAGTGGGTTCGAACTCCACTGACGGCAGCCCTGAAGATGGTTTTCCGTGGTTTCCCATTTTCACACCAGGCAAATGTTGGGGATGTACCTTAATTAAGGCCACGACCGCTTCCTTCCCACTCCCAGCCCTTTCCTGTCCCATCGTCGCAATAAGACCTATCTGTGTCGGTGCGACGTAAAACAACTAGCAAAAAAAGAAAGGATTTAAGCTCTTTCAATCGTGAAATTACCAACGTTTCGCCCCACTGTGGCAATGGGCTCTTCACTTGCATTGCCACACCTTTTCAAGACACTTAAATTTTTTTTAACATACGCAATCTATAATATTTAAATTATGGATTCCTTCTGGGAACTTGATTTTTGAAATAATGAATTACACACATGTCCGACTCATTGTCTGAATGGCCAGCGTTGAGGCCTTCGGTTCAGAGGGGGCCGGGTTCGACTCCCGGCCGGATCGGAGGTTTTAATCACGTGTGATTAACATTTTTGGCTCGGGGACTGGGTGTTTGTGTTTGTCTCAACACCTTCATATTCAGACAAAGCACTATACTACCAATCACCACATAAACACGCAGTAGTGATTAAATCCCTACATATAGGGTTGGCGTCAGGAAGGGCATCCGGTCGTAAAACAGGGCCAAATCCACATTATGTGTGCGACACAATTCGCACCCGCGACCCCATACATGTGGGAAAAGCTGTATGAGAAGAAGAAGAAGAACAGACATGTAGTTTTTAATTTTTTATTGGAGATGTTAAGCTTTCATTGCACACATAAGATGATACATCTGATACATATGTTAATTTACAATCAAAAGTATTTTTTGGTTGTAAATTGGAACTCTGCCAAGTAAATATTTCCTCAAGAAATAAAATACTTCCTTTGTGAACTTCACGTAGAAGTTCACAATCTTTATGGTGTTAGGAGGAACCTCTACCGCGAAGCTGAAGTGTCCGTCACTTAGTGAGCCGTGGCTTCCTGTAGATGGTGCTGTGCCTGCTCCAACAGCCTCTTGGCGTCATTCAGACCATTCTCGGTGATGGTGGTGATGGTCTGCTTCATGCTGTCCAAGGGGCCCTGGAGCTGATCCTTCACCTTCTTAGTCTCGTCCAACATGGTCTGCATCATGTTCTGAACGTTTTGCTGCAAGAGATAATCATATGATAGAGCAGGGGTTTCCAATTGGTAAGGGCTCGAGAGCCATTTTGGATGCCTTAGTTATGTTCGCGGGCCGCACTTGAATAGACCAATTTTCGTAAAATTCTGCAAACGGTACAGAAGCACCATTATGAAATAATATGCATAGTTCAATTGAAATGAGGGTTTGATCATTACAATTGCTAAAAACATTATTTTAAAATTGCATAAAAGAGTGAAATTTGGAGCCGGGCTGAGTGGCTGAGACGGCTGAGGCGCTGGCCTTCTGATCCCAGTTTTGCAGGTTCGATTCTGACTCAGTGCGCTGGTATTTTAAGGTGCTCAAATACGTCAGCCTCGTGTCTGTAGATTTACTGACACGTAAAAGAATCCCTGTGGGACAAAATTTCGACACCTCGGCGTCTCCGAAAACCATCAAAAGTAGTCAGTGGGACAACAAGATTATATTACTAGAATTTTTTTAAGGGAAGTTAGGACTGAATTTATAAAAATAGTAATTATTGATAGAATTGAATGAAATTTGGTTCGTGGTCTCCCAATGGTAAAATAAGGCCACATACCAATTTTCAGGAAAATAGCAACAGAACTTTCTGAGAAATTAACACTTACAATTTAAATTTTTTAAAAATCGATAAGCATAAAAATTGCTCCAGCTGAACAGTTACTTCGAATATCACATTGAAGACTGGTGTACAGGCACTTCAAGGTATGGAACGAATTTTAACAGAGAGAAAGTCTGCATATGTAGTCCATGAATGTGAGGAAAAAATGTGCTTTATGTGTTTATGTTTTTCTCAAATTATGCTAAAAAAATACCCCTTTGAAGGCTAATATCTTTTAAAGTATCAACATTATAAAAAGTTCCTTCTGTTAATATCAAGACAATACAGGTGTTAACAACCCATGAAATTCTCATGGAATTTGAAACCAAATTGGTTCTGCTGGAACATTTTAAATACCTGAAAATGTATATATGGAAAAACAACAACACATTTTTGTAAGTAAAAGCTAGTGGATGGGGACTCAAACGGACATTTAAATGTCACACTAGTACTTTAAAAATGGCGGAACACGAAAAATACCACCGCCAAATGATCCGAAGGAGTCCGGCGTACAATAATATGCACAAATTGAAAAATCGATAATTTTTACTTTTTTCACCAAAAACTTAGTCCCAGCCTCCCTTAAATGCTTTAAAATAATAAAAAAATATCTGTTGAGAACAAGTGAATACTTGAAAAGAGGAACTAGTATTAAAGAATAATTAGTTCTGACTTGGGTCTATAAGGTGTATAAAAATTAATACGTTTTTGAACCAGCTAATAAATATTTTTCTTCACATTATTTCTTACAGTGCTCTCGCGGGCCGCAAAAGTGGCTTCGCGTGCCACATTTGGAAACCCCTGTGATAGAGTAACTTGAAACTTTCGGTCAGTCAAACACTATAGCACACCTGTAAGAAACCACACTATTAAACATGTCTCGTTCTTGAAAGAACATCATGAGATTCTATCTGTCGTATCACGCTTTTTTAAATGATGAAAATTGTTTAGGAATATAGAAAGAATTGCGTTTAAATTATGTACACCTGTAGACTGGCGAGAGAAAATGGCTACTGCTCATCGCAGGACACATACTTCATACAAGAGGAAAGCTTTATTAAAATAATTACAGGTTTACCAAGATATACAGCGAATAGTGCTGCAAACACTGTGTGCGGATGTTACTCTAAAGGTGGATACAGTATATTTAAGAGAGTACCCCCGTGGGTGGGGGACGCAGACGAAGAATACACCCTTCGGTTTCCCCTGCCTGTCGTAAGAGGCGACTAAAAGGGGCGACCAAGGGATGATCGAATTAGTACCATCACGCGGGAAACACCAT
The DNA here is from genome assembly GCF_040414725.1 of Anabrus simplex. Classification (NCBI taxonomy): domain Eukaryota; kingdom Metazoa; phylum Arthropoda; class Insecta; order Orthoptera; family Tettigoniidae; genus Anabrus; species Anabrus simplex. The sequence continues at coordinate 197,014,596 of NC_090279.1, forward strand.
GGGTCGCCTTTACTTGCGACTAGTACCACTATGTTAGGTACACAACAGGTTTGTGATCAGTAGCAACAGTGTGTGAATCAGGGTGGAATTTACAGTACCCGTGATTAGTACCACTATGTGAGAAACACCACGGGTCTGTCCGGCTCCATGGCTAAATGGTTAGCGTGCTGGTCTTTGGTCATAGGGGTTCCCGGCAGGGTCGGGGATTTATACCATCGTTGGTTAATTTCGCTGGCATTGGGGCTGGGTGTATGTGTCGTCTTCATCATCATTTCATCCTCATCACGACGCGCAGCTCGCCTACGGGAGTCAAACCAAAAGACCTGCACCTGGCGAGCCGAACATGTCCTCGGACACTATACGCCATTTCATTTCATATCACTGGTCTGGGCGTTGCCTATGATTAGTAGCTTACCCACTATGTGAGGAACACCATTGGTCAGCGTTACATGCGAGTAGTACCATAATGCGTGGAATACCGCGAGTCTTTGCTACTTTTGATTAGTACCGCAACATGACAAATACCACGGTTGCCTTTCACTAGCGGTAAATACCATTATTTATTTATTTATTTATTTATTTAGTTATTTGGTAATACGAAGGTACACAGGCTAAGCCCAATTACGTTCCTTCATGACTTTAAAGTGTAAATACATCAAACAAAAATAATAACAATAGTGACAATAATAGAAAGAAGTACAGAAGAAAACTAATAAGCAGGACAATTTTAAAATTATTACTATTCTACAAATGAAAACATAATAATATAGGCTATAGATCAGCCATAGAAAATTACTAAACAAGTTCAAAAAAACACACAAATAAAAACTTATGAGTACCTAGCATTCCAGCAAAAAGGAATTTAATAATGATTTAGTAAAAAATGGCCTTTATTTGCTTATTGAACAACCTAGAGCCAGGCCGATGACCTGGATTTTGGAAATCTTTACACAACAAGCATCCTCGATTCAGGATTGTGCTTTAGACGCAGTCCCTTGGTCAGTAATACTATTGTTTATGATAGTTTCTGGGAATGTGGGGCATTGCGGGTCGGATCCACTGATTGTTTTAAATTCATATTTACCAATTCCTTCTTCGTCATCGCGTTTTGAATTCTGGTCAGTAGATGATTTTGGACTTTTAAATTGTCTTTACATTTCGTACAATTAGGGGCCGACGACCTACATGTTAGGCCCCTTTAAACAACAAACATCAAGATCAATTAAGAGAGTAATAATACAGGGTGTTTGAAAAAGAACTCTCTAGTTTTAATGTGTCCTAGAATCTGTACAAAGTGACATACACTATTCTAGTTTGTGGTGTGTGATTCATCAACTCTCAAAGTTTGGCTCCCCTGCAGTTCAGGGCTGCTCGACCTGTTCTGCACTGCACGGACGCCTGGACTGAACTGAGGAAACAAACAGCACTGGTGCCGTCTCAAGGTCAAGCAGACCTGCCAACTGCAGGGGAGCCAAACTTTGAGAGTTGATGAATCACACACCACAAACAAGAATAGTGTATGTCACTTTGTACATATTCTAGGACACATTAAAACGAGGGAGTCTTTTTTCGAACACCTCGTATATTGGTTTATGTTAAAAAGAGGAGGAGGAGGAGGATAAATTAGAGAAAGCATTTGACACTGTCAACACTAGGCTGAGACCGGTTGGAGTATCATGCAAAATGATGAGAGAGATAGAAGAGAGAGAGAGATGTATACTGAAGTAAATTGCACAGTGGGAACGAAGGAAGGAGTAGAGTAGAAGAGGATTTTATGTCTGTTGTTTATACTAGAATTTGAAGTGGAGGAGAGATTTGCACTGCCATGTTTAAGGAAATCAGGATATTCCTGGTCTTGTCCTTACTGACGACATTCTTCTATTCACACTAACGTCAGTGAAAAAAAGATATTGATGGTATCGGGAAGTACTGTAAATAGAGGAAAAGTAGAGTAAGTAAGTAAGTTTGGAAGTAGTTAACAAGTCAGAATATTTAGGAATAGTAGTATCAGAAAATGGTCTGAACACATCAAGTGGGCAAGAATGATTGGTGCAGCAGCTCTAGCTTGTAGGTATACGAATGTTTGATAACAGAATGCCTAATATTGATGTTAGGGCTCAAAGAAATGTATTCATTGCTGTAATTATATCTAAAATGTTATACGGTTGAGAAGTATGGGGTATGGAAAAGGAAACCGAAATGCTTGACTCAGTTACTAGTAGATTTATTAAATTATTTACAAGTTTACCAAGATGTACCAGGTGTACGAGGAAGGCCATCATGAGGCGAGATAAACTAAGACACGGCAGCACAGTGTTTAAAACAAAGTGTCTCTATGCTAGTGAATGCCTCTGAATGACAGAAATGTCAGGATTAAGAGAAATCAAGACATACGAGTGAAATATATTGCTCAAGATAATGGGTCCAAAAATCGTATAAAGGTCAGTATAGGTTAACAGTAAGGGGGGAACTAAATCAAGAAAGCGGAAGATTGATTGAGTCAATGAGGAAAAGAAGACTCAAATTTTATGGACATGTGTATAGAATGAATGAGAAGAGGCTGACAAAACAGATTTTTAACACACTTAAGTTTCTTACAAATGGTTCAGTGAGGTATGAAAGGATTTTGAGCAATGTGGATTAAATCGGAAAGACATCTTAAACCAAATAGAGTATAGATTAGTTATAGACAACGTCAGAGGCTTCCATGATGAACAAAACTGAGTAGGGGATGGGCAAAGGAAAGAAGGCTTGCAGTAATGTGTGATTGTGCCTGAACGTTGTATCAAATGGCTATAAACTAATAAAATAATAATAATAATAATAATAATAATAATATTAATAATAATATTATTAATAATAATAATAATACAGGGTTATTCAGCTAAGTTGTCCACCTCAATTATGTTCTGATCCGTTAAAGATAGCCGGGCTGAGTGGCTCAGACGGCTGAGACGCTGGCCTTCTGGTCCCAACTTGGCAGGTTCGATCCTGGCTCAGTCCGGTGGTATTTTGAGGAGCTCAAATACGTCAGCCTCGTGTCGGTAGATTTACTGGCACGTAAAAGAAACTCCCGCGGGACTAAATTCCGGCACCTCGGCGTCTCCGAAAACCGTAAAAGTAGTTAGTGTGACTTAAAACAAATAACATGATTATATTATTATCGTTAAAGATATAAACATTTTGGTTTTAAATTCTTAAATTGTATTAAGGGGTTCATGAAATGCTGTCCAATTCGCCTCCATTCACAACTGCTTTATGTCTAATGCCCACGCATATGAACCCCTTGTATCTGCAAAAGTACTCGTCGGATTTGCGAAATAAGCACATCACTGAATTTGTCGCTCGATTCTTAGTTGTTCTATTGGGTGAAATTAGTATAATTACATTAAAAATCAAGGTTGTTACCGTTTTCTTGGTAATTACGTACGTAATGCAGTGAATTAGACAGTATTTTATGAGTCCCTTAATACAATTAAATAATTTTAAAACGGAATGTGTATATTTTTAAGGTATCAGAAGATATTTGAGCTGAATAACCCTGTATGTATGTGTGTATTCATTTAGGTCATACCTGAAGAACTGTAAATTAGATTGTTAAAAAAGACAATGATAACAGCCTCGTCTAACCATTGCAATTACTTTGAACCATCAGCTAACTCTACCATAAATCTCACTGCGACCATAAAATACCGTGGTGTCTGCTATCAAAGAAGTTTGGAACTATAAAATGACTAAATTGCACGTACCTTGAAGACATCAGCCTGATGAGCAGCATCAGGGTGGTTAGCTCTGATGTTAGTCAGAGTGGTGTTGATGTTGGTGGCAGCAGCAGTCAGAGCTTCACTCAGGGTACCAGTAGCGGTGTGAGCCTGTAAAGAAACATGGAGATTACAGTAAAACTTGACCTGTTACAAGAACCTTCCTCACAACTACACCGCCACTGTTCTAGTAATGCTGAAAGGTTTGAAGCCTTGTGTCCTGCCTTGAAGACAAGTGTGCACTACTTGGAGATGGAGTGTCATCAATATAGCCGGCGTGTTAATGTATTTATAGGTTAGACTGCAAACTTACTGAAGTGAGCAACTAGTATCCCTACTACTGTTTATAAGTTCGTGGACTGGTGCCTACAGTGTAGGCAACACAGTGTACACATATGTTCTACAGTCAGTAAGTTCGTGGACTGACGCCTACAGTGTAGGCAACACAGGGTACACATATGTACTACAGTCAATAAGTTCGTTTACTGGCGCCTACAGTGTAGGCAACACAGTGTACACCTATGTACTACAGTCAGAAAGTTCGTTTACTGGCGCCTATGGTATAGGCAACACAGTGTACACCTGTGTACTATAGTCAAGAAGTTCTGCTATGAGATTTGGATAAATACATTAGGGGCACAGCAACCGTCACTGGACCAAGCAGAATATATATTGTTATGAATTATGAACAGTGTAGCACGGTAGCTGTGCTATTTGTGAATGAAATTTAGTCCCTATGAATATACATTCAGTCATTTAGAATGTATCCACCCTGAGTAAATGGAAATAACGGACATTGTAGTATTTAGGAACAGTTCTCTTTCCTTCTAAAGAAGTGGAACAAGGTCTTAGTGAAGCTTCAAAATTTCTAGAAAATAATTCCATTAAAAAAAATTACCGTCTCGACTACTTCGAGATATGAAAGAATATTTCAAAATATTGAAGCAATGACATTGAAATAATATTGCGGTACTGTACCTGTTCGGTCATCTGGGTAGCGACTTGTTGGAGTTTCGTGGCCAAGCTCTCAGCTGTGCTTTTTACTTGCTGAAAAAATCAATGAAACAACCAAAGTTATTAAAGAAAACCAACAATATTTTAATAAACACATACATTCTACAGTTCCTGTGTTGTTCTTTATTGCATTTAGAATAGTCAACATCTCTCGGGAATGTGTGGAAGCCGCCGGAAACGATTTGCAACGTTAGAGAGCTTTTGCTAGCCATTCTTCCTTGCACAGATCTACTAGTACAATTAGTAAGTTCGTGAACTGGCGCCTACAGTGTAGGCAACACAGTGTACACCTATGTTCTACAGTCAGTAAGTTCGTGGACTGACGCCTACAGTATAGGCAACACAGTGTACACCTATGTTCTACAGTCAATATGTTCGTGAACTGGCGATAACAATTGAAGGATCACATAGCCTTTTGACCTACCTTTTTGCGACTTTTCCCCCTCGTCGTGGTGATATGGACGATTTCGGTTTCATACTGTCAAACGTTACGCTAGCGGATTTGCGTAACTTTTGGCAGAACTTGAAAGTTGCCTGTTGCTCAAACTATGACATTCTTTAACTCCCCCGCTTAACATTCAACTACTCTTTACAACAGAGACCATGGTTCTACTTGCACCAATTTTCAAAATAGCCGTGTCAGTTCCCCTGTTTTTCATTCTAAATTATACACATTTGTTATTTTTGGTACGAAGTAGTACAAGCAAGAACAAAGTAATCTCCATAGAAGCCATGAAGGGATGGCAGGTAAATGCTTCCACCTCGGCACTTGGTGAGGGAGACTGGTTAACTCTACGCCCGGCCGTCTTTGCCCCCCAGGAATTAACTCGGAACTCATTTTTGGTGTAGGCTGAATGATCCTCAGGCCCATTCGGGAAGTGAAGATCTCATTTCTTAGCCCTTTAATTGGCAGTCACCTACATTTTCAGGGAAGCATTTTCACAAGATATTTCTTTCATCAAATGGATACTCTGACTGCTCTGCTGTGTTGACAAACATTTATTTGAATATTGAAGAGCAACCGACGCGAAATCGGGAGGTTGTGGGTTCGGATCCCACTGGTGTCCGGCTGGCCATTATTGTTCTGTACTTAACATCTCTTCAACACGTACTACATGTACGTAACACGACCTAATACGTTGAAAGTCTGTTTCGATTACAATGCGGTCGTGAAAATTCAATATTCATTGACATGCCCCACAACGGGCGACTTAAACGCACTCTACAGTGTGCTAGCAGCAGTGCCAGACCTGTAGCTCAGATCCTTTCAAACAGAACAAAGATGGCCTAGGCCACCATAGCTCAATTGGTAGAGCAACCGACGCGAAATCGGGAGGTTGTGGGTTCGGATCCCACTGGTGTCCGGCTGGCCATTTTTGTTCTGTACTTAACATCTCTTCAACACGTACTACATGTACGTAACACGACCTAATACGTTGAAAGTCTGTTTCGAAAACATTTATTTACATTATGTACAGAAATTAGGGAATGTTGCTTGAGAGCAACACTGCCTATTCATTAAAGAGTTAAACTTTTCGTCTTCCTAAGGTGGAATTGAACCCACGTCCCTCCGGGTGAACCGAACACGCCTCGGCCAGGCAGCCGCTGCTACAAGTTGGTATTGCTCGAAAGTTTCCATTGAAAATATCTAATTGTTTCTAGGATCATTGTAGTGTTTTGTACCGAATTAATGTAAGTAAAGTCTAGCAAATAAGCTAATCGGATAACGTTTCAGAATCGTGTGTCACGTGACCGAATTCAAGCACTGTCATTGGCTGTCAGTGTATATATTCAGTATTGAGAAACTTATGCCCGGTTGCAGAAAACCTAAACCGCGATCAATTTTCTCCAATTTACTGATTGAAGATCCGAGAAGGATATAAATCTGACAACTGCCGTGTCTATTCTATCTAGCAAAGACATCAAAGTGGCAGTGAATCAGGGAACAGCCGATCGTTGTACATGAGCTAAACATTACGAAAATTACAAAACAGCAAACAACCATGCTGCGGATGGAACGAAGTTTTGTCACGTTGGCTTATTAATTCTAAAAAGTCTGGGTATTAATATGCCAGAGATAAGTATCTATTTCAAGATTTGATTGATATAAATTAACTAGTTCTATGTTCAAGATTGAGGTTATATGTAAGAATAATGACTACGGAAAACAAAACAGTGCGTCACTCAAATCGCACTTCCTACATGAACTTGAATTTATTTATCATTGAAGCGTTTAGTCAGATGTATTTAATGAAAGAAAGGCATCCTTGAGTTTGAAGACTGCAAGCACTGACTGGAGAATCGGTGCTTGATAAACATGAAACTATAAATTTATTATATTAATAAATGCAGGATATGTTTTATCAGAGAACCTGTCTTTGTTGGCGAAACCTGGAATTCAAAGTCCATTATGTCTTCTTCTGTGGGCTAGAACAAATTTGTTGTTTTCATTGACATGTCTCAGTCTCATCCTTGGATTTAACAACATGGAGGAGTGTATAGTGTGTGTAGAGTAGTGCATAAGTCATAGGATTGTGAGCGACTCCATGTTTAGATAACAGTTCCCATATGGAAAGGGTCTGCACAACACCATCACGGGAAAACGGCGGCACATAAATTTGTGAAATTCAGTATTTAAGTTCAAGATAAAAAGCGGAAGAAACTAAGCTGCAAATTATTCTTATGAACTAAAGGGGACGGGGTGTTTACAGGGGCTATTTTTAGTTTGTAGAGAACCAGAGGTAAACTAAGTCACACAAAAACCATCATCATTGAAGTGTGACGCTAATTGGGGCAGAAAATAGAAAAATAATATTTTTATGGGCTCGAGGGGTGAGGGATGCATTTAATTGCATTTAATAAATTTCCCCAGGCAACGTGGGGTACTACTGTGCTGTCTTATCGCTCACAAAAACAATAGTAAAAATGAAATGCGGTCGTAAAAAGTGGTAAAATTAAAATACGATTAAGAAAGAACAGCTAAGTAATACAACCAAGCACAAATAAAACACACGCCTTTTTTATCAGTACAAGTTATGCCATGACGTATCGCTCACCACAACACCAAAACCTTCAGTAACAACTTCTGTACAGTACGAAAATAATAAAACACACACAAATACTATGCAGTATACAACCAACTCTCATTCAACACAAGACAAAGAAGCACTGATTTAAAGTCTAAAAACACACACGCAACAAATAAATACTGTAGAAGGGAGCTGCCTGCAGTTCACAGAGTGGGGGGCTACACGAGCCTTGTACCAGAGCAGCACAGAAGAAGGAAGGCAACGAAGCGATGGCTGTTCCTGCCATTGTGCTTCCTCCCTACGAATATATTTATATTTATATTTATGAAAAATAAAATGTTATGGAGTTATTTTAATAACTCAGGGCAAAAATGCTTCATCCTTTTTATCTGTCTTTCATAATACATTACAAAGTAGAGTATAATATCCCTCAATCCCGAGAAGTTATGGGTGTCTCAGAGGGGGTATGTTCAGGCCTTGGAGGTCTGTAAGAGCAACACTGTTTTCTTAACGTGGAATGAGCTATAGATAATTAGTGAGATGGACAGCGGACGATGGTATGATATCAAACGGGAGGAAAACTCAAGAGGGAAAAGCATTTCAGGTTTCTAATAAGAATGTAAAAGAAAAGGCGTTTAAGTCTCTGATAAGACTCAGGTTAGTGTATGGGATCGTCACCAGGATGACTTGACAGGAGAATAGGAAAATATCCAAAGGAAAGCAGAATGAGTTGTTGTGGTTGATTTCCGACAAAAGAGTAGCGTTACAAACTTTGGAATGTAAAGACTTGGGAGTAAGGAGACGAGCTGCTCGACTAAGTGGTATGCTCCGAGCTGACAGTGGAGAGATGACATTAGCAGACGAATAAGCCTGGGTGAAGCTTTTAAAGGTAGAAAGATATGAAGGAAAAATTGGAATTCAAGAGGACAAATTGGGGAAAATATTAATTTGTAGAAAGAGAAGTTGTCTGCCATTGTGGTGTAGTAGTTAGCGTGATTAGCTGCCACATCTGGAGGCCCGGGTTCGATTCCCGGCTCAGCCACGAAATCTGAAAAGTGGTACACGAGGGCTGGAATGGGGTTCAAAAAGTCTCGGGAGGTCAACTGAGTAGAGATGGGTTCGATTCCCACCTCAGTCATCCTCGAAGTCGTTTTCCGTGATTCCCGCTTCTCCTTCAGGCAAATGGCGGGATGGTACCTAACTTAAGGCCACGACCGCTTCCTTCCCTCTTCCTTGTCTATCCCTTCCAATCTTCCCCCCCCCCACCCCCTCCCCCAACAAGGCCCCTGTTCAGCATAGCAGGTGAGGCCACCTGGGCGACGTACTGGTCATCCTCCCCAGTTCTATCCCCGACCCAATGTCTGACGCTCCAGGAGACTGCCCTTGAGGTGGTAAACGGATTAAGAAGAAGAAGAAGAAGAAAAATAAGAAGAATAAAAAAAGGAAGAGACATTACCGAGGATGCGCGGTTTGTGTCACGTAGCTGTCAGCTTACATTCGGAGGATAGTAGGTTCGAACCCCACTGTCGGTAGCCCTGAAGATGGTTTTCCGTGGTTTTCCCATTTTCACACCAGGCAAATATTGGGGCTGTACCTTAATGAAGAGCACGGTCACTTACCTCCCACTCTTAGCCCATCGCCACCATAAGACCTATCTGTATCCGTTCGACGTAAAGCAACGTGTAACCCCCTCCCCTCCCCATGGCGCAACAGTCACGAAGGGCCTTGGCCTACCAAGCGACCACTGCTCAGCCCAAAAGCCTGCAGATTACGAGGTGTCGTGTGGTCAGCACGAAGAATCCTCTCGGCCGTTATTCTTGGCTTTCTAGACCGGGGCCGCTATCTCACCGTCAGATAGCTCTTCAATTGTAATCATATAGGCTGAGTGGACCTCGAACCAGCCCTCAGATACAGGTAAAGATCCCTGGCCTGGCCGGGAATCGAACCCGGGGCCTCCGGGTACCAGGCAGGCACGCTACCCCTACACCGTGAGGCCAGCAACGTGTAAAAAAAATCTATGAAAGTATATCTTTCAATAAAACTTACTTAGTTTTGAATGCAAACGCCCTTATTTTCTTTAGCATAACTGAAAGTCGGAGAAAAGAGGTTAATTACTCCGTCTGTTAAAATGTAATACGATTGTTTAATCCCAGGTAATTGTAAAATGAAGTTGATACTTGAGATACACGTGTGAGCAGTTAAATGACGTTTCTATCGGAGAAAATGGAATAAAGGAAGAACAGTGATAATGTAGCTTAGTAGTATGAACGGTTTATTAACCTCTTAAGGGATATTGGTACATATATGGGCATTACATTTTTAGGGTGATTATTCCTCTTTGAATTGGTTTATAACCACACAATCTGCGTAAACCCGAAGTTAAAAATCATAATAATTCTGTGCTCTGTGGAATACCTTTGTCGGAGAATTGTACACATTCAATGACACGATTGAATGTTCAAAGTGTTGCCCGTTATTTTCCGCACACACCTGTTATCGGCGGCGTAATGAATGGATAACACGCCGCAGCAAATATGGCTGCCTCTATGAGATGTTTCACGTTGCGCGCTGTAGGGGAAGCGTGAACCCGGAGGCTCTGGGTTCGATTTCCTATCGACTCAGGGCGGGTTCAATCAATTACAACTGAGGAGCTATCTGACGGTGAGATAGCGGTCCCGGTCTAGAAAGCCAAGAAGGCCGAGAGGATTAGCCGTGCTGACCACATGACACCTCGTAATCTGAAAGCCTTTGGGCTGAGTAGCGATCGCTTGGTAGGCCAAGGCCCTTCGGGGCTTTTACGACATGGCGTTTTACTTTGTAACGGAGTACATTATTAATCTGTTTTTTGGCCTGCATTCAATTATGTTAAATATAATAGGGGTTTTCATTTTAAAATACCTAAATTTGTGTTGAAATATGTAATTAATTAATTAATTATAATTAATTAATTGTAGCCTCTCTCCTGTTGTTCAGAAGTTGTTTTTCCAAAATATCTAGCTGTTTAAGAAATGTTTCTTGTGCTTATCTTAGATGACTCAGCGTGTATATTCCAAAGCGATTCATTTTATTGACTGTGATGTGATGAACCTGAAGATGTTCGCTTTATTGGCCGAAACATTAATTTATTTCTACCTTGGTTTCGTGCATTTATACGTTAACTTTCTGCTTATATTCCGAAATCTGTTCGACAAGTATGCAGCTTTACATTCTGGGTTTATTTTACGTCTTAATTGAACCGGAAGGAACTAGAAGCTACTGTGTCCTCCAGGGAGTTGTTTATCTCGAGAAAGCCTCTGCTTACCTTGACAGCCTCATCTGTGCTGGGGGTGTTCCTCTGGATCTCGGCGGTGAAGTTCTGGAAGAAGGTCTGGGCGTTGTTCCAGATGTCTTCCAAGCTATTTTGCAGATTGGTGTCACGCCTGTGCTTTACGCCAGCGGCGCTCAGGCCCTGAACAAATAAAGACATTGCGAGTTAGAAACAGCTCTGAAATATACTTGCTCTGTGTTCAAATATTTTCATCAACTAGTTTCATTAAACCTCTCTTTCTTTATGTACCGCCCCACAAGACACTGATGGAGTCGCGGTTATGTGGATTGGGGTGAAAATCGTCATAGGTAGCCATTAGCAGTGCAAGTCCAACTATCATTGTGCTTTTTCACTCTGTGAGAGAAACTTCACTGAAGTAGATGACGGGGGATGGGGAGAATGAAACGAAATAAGGAGCAAACCAAAATAAATGTACCTGTTGCATCCTTAAGCGTGGACCACGTGCGTGAGGAAACAGATTCTGTTACTAATTCACTTACTCCAGGCTCGTGTGTATTTCAGTACAGTGCCGGTTAAAATTTAGGACCACATAAAAAATCATGAAATGACATATAGAACCTAAATTTGTGCTACTAGATCTCTGCATTTTTTCCTAAGCTCTCGCATCTAATGTGATGTACGTGGCGTGATTCCATTGAGTTACGCCAAGTATTGTAGAAGTTAAACATTTTTAACTGTTGGAAGGTCACATCAGAAAGTCATAATTCTTGGAAATATTATGTGCTGTATACTCTAACCGTCTTACTAATAAAAAGTCCTTATACAGTTGTTTAACTCTTGTATAGTTATACAGTGAGTAAACCCTGTATAAGCGTTTTACATTTTTCTTACTAATAAACGAGGTATACGCATTGTATTACTATACAGCGCGTATACACTCGTTCCAAGGCGTAGGAATTTCTTCCTGCAGTTTACTGACGTATTTCGCACGTTCACCGCCTTCATGATCGCTTCTGCTGGTTATCTACGAGCAAAACTTTACGGAAAGTCGCGCAGTAGCACGGAAAGGCAGTGGCAACGCTAAGTGAGACAGCTGGAAATTAGCTAATACTGATACCAACATTTCTTCAGCTTGCTTGTGTAATGAACGCTAAAACAGAAATGGAAAAGCTTAAGAAAAGATCAAAAGCTCCTAACTGGGATAGTACGGAAAATGTAGGCAATTGTAATTGAATCGGCAAGTTGAAAAGGGTACACATTCCAAAATCCTTACTTTTCAGGAGAAAGGAAAAACTGTTTTGTAGCTTAAAAGAAAGGTTTGATCAAAACAGTTTCTATTAGGCATTTATACATCATATTTCTGCGTATTCAAGTACAAAGTATGGAAATCATATTACGTATGGTTTTCAAGTTATGCCATTTTTTATCTCGAGGAATATGTCCCCTTCTATAGGTACTCAAATTTGAGAAAGATTTTTATAGGGGCAGATAATGCATAATAAACCCACAATATCAAAAGTCTATTAAGCAGTAACACATTATTACATAAAAATACGCCCAACCATAATTTCTTTTATAGTTATTCATTGTCATTCCGTCTCTAAAAAGTGTTTTACTTTACAAAGATGTCTAGCTTCCATAACCTCTGAATGGTGTACGCCTTCTATGTTTAAAATATCGTGAATATCGTCCATTCTTTCGATGTGTGTTAAACGGTTAAGTCGAATATTTCACCACGATTATATTACTGCAGACAGTAAATGACACGAAAATAAACTGCTCACTCTTTTCTTTTTCCGCTACTCGCTGCTATACAACGATTATACAAGGGTCCTGGTCTGTATAAGCAATTCAGTAAATAGTTGTCCGACTCGTTGCTTGAACGGTCAGCGTACTGGACGGTCAGCGTACTGGACGGTCAGCGTACTGGCCTTCGGTTTAGAGGGTCCCGGGTTCGATTCCTGGCCGGGTCGGGGATTTTAACCTTAATTGGTTAATTCCAATGGCACGGGGGCTGGGTGTATGTGTTGTCTTCATCATCATCATTTCATCCTCATCACGACGCGCAGGTCGCCTAGTCAAATAGAAAGACCTGCACGTGGCGAGCCGAACCCGTCCTGGGATATTCCGGCACTAAAAGCCATCCGACATTTCATTTCAGTGAATAGCTATAACAGATGTATACACAGGAGGCTTATACGCGGTTTATTAGTAAGACGGTAATTGTTTGCAAGTATCACCACCATGGTTCTTTTGTAGACTTAGCAATATAAACATTCTAAAAAATGTGGCACCGATAATTGTGTTTTTATTTTTTTTCAAACCAGTGCTAAGATGGTCAATTTTTCCTTCTTCTTTCATAGGTCTCGATATGAGCTATCGGCATCAGACATGTTTTCTCGGATGTCATCTGCACAGTACACGTGAAACTATTAGGGAAGATAAATCTGACGCCGATAGCTCGCCCTGAGCTCTATATGACAAGGAGAAAGAAAAATCAACCATCTCGGCACTGCTTCGAAAAAAAAAATACACGCAAAAAAACAGTGCCACATATTTTCAGAATTTTTATATTTGTACTTAAATGGCCCCATCCTGTTGCTAAATCTACGAAAAATCTTGGTAGTGAAACTTGCAACCAATTATACAGTACATTCTTTTTTTCCTTCTTTTTCTACCGCTTTTCCCACACGGGTGGGGTTGCGGTTGTGAACTGTGTACCACATGTGGATTTGGCCCTGTTTTACGGCCGGATGCCCTTCCTGACGCCAACCCTATATGGAGGGATGCAGTCACTATTGCGTGTTTCTGTGGTGTTTGGTAGTGTGGTGTAGTGTATTGTCTGAATATGAAGAGATAAGTGTAGGGAAAACACAATAACCCAGTCCCCGAGCCAGGAGAATTAATCAGAAGAGATTAAAATCTCCGACCCGGGATCCTCTGAACCGAAGCTCTCAACGCTGAGCATTCAGCCAGTGAGTCGGACTAGAGTATAGTACGCTCACCTTTTAGTGATAGATTGACACCCTAGTGCTGAATCGATCGACTTCGGTTATCTTCGACATTCGTATTGGCAACCTTTGAAACACAAACTAAGAATCGCTTATGCATCGCTGTGCGACATCTGGTGTACACTTTACGTACTCGTACTGTTGTTGTTTACACAGCAAAGCCACACTATAGAATTCATGCTAGGAACAATATTTGCTTCGAGAAATGTTATATACAGTTGTTGACTTAAGATAATGAAGGTTTAGAAAATTCATCATATTATCGATTCAGTTCAGATTTCATTTCCATTCAGTTGGCAATATTACCGGAACCGGCAGTGCTCCCTCCTTACTCCTCAATCCAGTACAAACATCTATCACTAAAAAGTGTGCGCAGAATATACAGTACATTATATAACCAAAATACTTTATTTTTTTGTGTGACCTTCCATGAATTAAAAATTCATACCTTCTACAGTACTTGGAGTAACTCAATGAAATCAGGCGACAAATATCCTATTAGATGTGAAAGCACAGACAGAAAATTACAGAGGTCTATTGGCACACTTTTACGTTCTAGATGACAGTTCGTGATGTCTCTATGTGGTCTTAAACTCTTTATCTGTACTGTACCTTTCAATAACCTTAACTAGAACCCGGATGTTTAGGCTGTAATGAATGCAAACATACTAAAGGAAAATAAGTATACTCCACCCGGACAACAGTTCTGCTTTGAGGTCTGCATAAACCGGAGGGTCCCCGCCTATTAGAACTCCTACAACTTATGTTACTCACGCTACATTGTGGAGGAGCGGGTGCACGGCAGTCCCTACCAGGTGAGTTGCTGTGCATTCTAACCTATTACTATTTACACATCCGGGCTGTAATTATCAACAATAATATCTGTAATTTTGACTGATGCTTTCACGTAATAACAGACATGGTAATAAGCTTCCGGGCTTTAGCCATGTCAAGAACAAACGTGAAATTCTTTACCTTTCGCTCCACGCCTTCAGAAGAAAATTTCTTCTAACCATGATGATGATGCTGATGCTTGTTGTTTAAAGGGGCCTAACATCGAAGGTCATCGGCCCTTCTAATCATGAGGAAGACTTCTGTAATATTATAAACTAGGGGACCCGTGCGAGAATCTGGCATTTTCATGAAGTATGTGATGGAGTAGCCCGCTGGTGAACTAAGGAATACACAGATCAGTACTATATTAGACAGTCTTACTTACCACTTAATGTAACATGTGTTTTTTTAAAAACATTTATGGTATCCAGTTGAACGGAAGCAAATGCAAGTGCAATACTATACTGACGAATGTTCCGAAAATAATTTTTGGTTTTATTATCATTATTTTCTTAACTGATAATTACAGCATATTATAATGACATAAAACAGGCGCCCCTAGCGGCCAAAATGTGAACTGGACAGCAATGATGGCGCGTATTTTCCTACAGCAACAGTATTTGCAAATCGCACACTTCGTACATTAAAAAAAACTCCTTGTTTTGAAGAAATTATCGATATTTATGAAATGAGAGTGAAATTCTTCACTACTAATGTCTATTCTATTTCGTTTGACTGCTCATTTGCCACGATCGGTTACTTGTGAGGGCCGCAAAAGGGATCTATACTACTGAAATAATATATATATGATGAAGAAAACTATGGCTCAATTTGAACACTGTGTACTGAAATTAAATAAGACTATGATAAACCTCAATATAGAGAGACTCCTTGGCTAAGGTGGCAGCGCGTCGGCCTCTCACCGCTCGCTTGGTTCCGTGGTTCAAATCCCGGTCACTCCATGTGAGATTTGTGCTGGCCAAAGTGGAGGTGGGACAGGATTTTGTCGGGTACTCCAGTTTTCCCTGTCATTCCAGCAACACTCTCCAGTATCACCGTTTCCACTCACCCTCGTCTAAAATCAGTCGTGCCGTAACAACCTCATGAATGTAAGGCCCTCTCTGCAAAATATGTAAATATGTGTTTGTAAATGTTTCTAGATTTACTTTAATAATGGGAGTTATTTTAGGAGATTCAGTGTTTATTTATTTATTTATTTATTTATTTATTTAAGGTGTTGTAAATATGCATATATAAAGGTCTCTAGATTTAGGAAATTAGTGTTATTTATTTAAGCTGTATTTGTTGTATATATGTTTTATTGAATGATCTTTAATTGCTCCAATAACCTGCTGATGATAAATCTATCTATATATCTAGTTATCATTTCATTTCATCTGTCAGTCATTAATCATTGCCCCCAGAGGAATGCGACAGGATTCGGCAGCCGGAACAGTTCCTGTCCTTGCCGCTAGATGGGGGCTTCATTCATTCATTCATTCAATTCCTGACGCGGTCAAATGACTGGAAACAGACTGTGGATTTTCACGATACTTCTCAAAATACGGCAGTGCTTATCACTGATTTCAGAGACTGTCGTGTCTGGCTACATTTCAGAAGGGCTGTTACCGAGCTCGATAGCTGCAGTCGCTTAAGTGCGGCCAGTATCCAGTATTCGGGAGATAGTGGGTTCGAACCGCACTGTCGGCAGCCCTGAAAATGGTTTTCCGTGTTTTCCCATTTTCACACCAGGAAAATGCTGGGGCTGTACCTTAATTAATGCCACGGCCGCTTCCTTCCCACTCCTAACCCTTTACTGTCCCACCGTCGCCATAAGACCTATCTGTGTCGGTGCGACACGTAAAGCAAGTAGAAAAAAAAAGAAGGGCTGTTCCTATGTAAATACAGTATATCATTGCTCTACATGTTTACATGCACGGTAAAGTTAGGTCATGTCTCTACTGGCCAGAGAGAAGGCGTTACCTTTTCACGATGATGAACGGTTATGTGAGGTCGGAGGTTGCAGAAGGGGCTTGGCTTACAGGTGCCCACGCCTGGTCCGTGATTCGACCGACTGACCGACCAACCGCGGCTCTGCTGTGCTTCTACGCCTCTGTATTTGAGAGACGGAGAGGGGCTGTACCCCACCGTCGGCTGTCAACAATGGTTTTCCGAGACCTTCATTCTCCTGCACTAAGTCTAATGCCGGGACAGTTCCTAGTACAGACCACGGGTGCCAACCCTCTCACCATCCCCTTCACCGTAACAAATCTCCTGGCCTGAGAGACAGTGTCCCCGTCTAGGAGGCCCGCCTCACCCCCTCGGGGGAGGAATGAAAACATTTTAGCACAGAAGCCTCTGGGGTGATGCTATTACAATTTTTAAGAATGAGGCTAAACATGCTCGTTCACAAAGTGTCGAACCTAGAAAATCTTGCAAATAACGAGTATCGAAAATATCCGCAAAACATTGTGGAAAAACTGATTGCTCTTTCACACCAATGTTATTTCGTATCGTTTCCAACTTTTACGGAAAATCGGATGAAAGTAATAATAGATCGACGTGTTAGAACTAGCAGAACAAACAGGCTTACAAATTTTCTTTCAAAAGACAGAAGTAATGTCGAATGCGGCACAACTAAACACCAAATATGGCACGATAAACCGTGTTAGTAAATTTAAATACCTTCGGGAATGGATTCAGCAAAATGGACTGGACAAAAAGGCCATAGCAGCAAGAATCAAGAAAATGGAAGTCACTTTCCAAACCACCCGCAACGTATACAACAAAAAGTGCATTTCCCTGAACACAAAACTTCGTCACTACAACACTGTCATCAAACCAGTATCGCTGTATGCATCTGAATGCCTTATCCTGTCCGAGAAATGTTTGTTTGTGGATTTAGAGAGGAAAAAAAGAAAGATCCTATACACCATACTTGGCCCAAACTACAAAAATGGCCTCTACATTAGAAAATCCATGCAAGAAATATACTCTAAGATAGAGAAGATCACGGACACAATGCGTAAAGGCAGAGTTCGCTTCTAAGGTCATATACGACGGATGATCGACTCTCGATGGACGAAACGTATCTTCAGTAGGCTGTATTTGACTCAAAACCAAAAACGGCAATGCCATGGTACGTTAATGTCAAGAAAGATCTTAAAGAACTGGGCCTACAAGCAGAAGATGCACAAGAGCGAAATCTTTTCAGAGCAGCCATCAAGACTTTTGCGACTTTCCGGGACGAAAAACGGGCAACTGGTGCTAAATGGACAGAAGAACGTCGTGCTAAACACAATGAGCTAATGAAGACGATGTGGATCAAGCGAAAGATGAACAAATGCCAGAATGTAAAGTGAGGCTTATCGTGGTCCCTACTTAGCCGACTAACGAATAATAATAATAATAATAATAATAATAATAATAATAATAATAATAATAATAATAATAATAATAATATGACCTCAGCTACCGTGTGCAAGCCATCTGGTTGCCTGCTCGTCAATTTCGGACGTTTCGTTTTTCTCTAGGCCTACTAGAGAGCAGAGTGCTACGGCCGAGTTTTAATTAATCTTGTATGGTAAGCACCGAATGCCCCAGGGGCTCTGAACTTGTCTGAGCGTGGGCTGGCGACGACAGGGCCCTTAGCTGAGTACTGGCATTGATTCCACTTACTTGTGCCAGACTGCTCACTTTCATCTATCCTATCCGACCTCCCTTGGCCAACTCTTGTGCTTTTCTACCCTGACGGTATCAGAGCACTCGAAACCTAGGGAGTCTTTTATTTTCACGCCCTTCCAAGCCCTTTTCTTTCTTTGGCCGATAATTTCATTTTCCGAAGTGTCGGACCCCTTCCATTTTTACCCTCAGATTAGTGTTATAAAGGACTGTTGCCCAGTTGTACTTCCTCTTAAAAACAATAAGCACTACCACTGAACACAAAATATGTCAGCAGAGATCTTTTAAATGCCGGCATCGTAAGAGATGGAGTGTCGAATGGACGTTTATCCGTCATTCAAAAACCCGCTACCTTGGGATCCGGAGACCGACACTCTGACACAGATTAATAAATCGGATATAACGAGAGTATGCTATAGCGAGTAAATTAATCGCCTTTTGAATTCTCGTTATAATAGATTTCTAGACATAAGACGAAAGAGTGAATTTGGAAACGACTGAAATAGCTGAAGTTTAATTAAGGCCGTGCTCGCTTCTTTCCCGCTTCTATCCCTTTCTCACCCCATTGTCCCCATCGTGTCGGTGCGACGTAGGGAAAACAGTAAAGTATTATTATTATTATTATTATTATTATTATTATTATTAAGTTGAAAAATCAGCTTTTCCGAGAGTAAATGCATGTCAATCGGTAAGAAATCCAAGAGAATTGAATGTCAGATTGGGAATACAAAGCTGGAATACGTAGATAATTTCAAGTATTTAGGTTGTGTTCTCCCAAGATGGTTATATAGTAAGTGAGATTGAATCAAGGTGTCATAAAGCTAATGCAGTGAGCTCGCAGTTGCGATCAACAGTTTTCTGTAAGAAGGAAGTCAGCTCCCAGACGAAACTATCTTTACATCGGTCTGTTTTCAGAACAAATTTGCTTTACGGGAGTGAAAGATGGGTGGACTCAGGATATCTTATTCATAAGCTAGAAGTAACGGACTTGAAAGTAGCGAGAATAATTGCTGGTACAATAGGTGGGAACAATGACAGGAGGGTGCTCGAAAGGGGGGAGATAAAGACAAGTTAGGAATGAACTCGATGGATCAAGCGGTACACATAAACCGGTTCGGTGTTGGGGTAATGTGAGGCGAATCGAGGAGGATAGGTTACCTAGCAGAATAATGACTCTGTTATGGAGGGTAAGAGAAGTAGAGGGAGACCAAGAAGACGATGGTTAGACTCAGTTAAGCGGTATAGAACTAAACGAAGTCATAGAACTAGTTACAAATAGAGGATTGTGGCGACGTTTAGTAAATTCACAGAGTCTCTATTTGCAACTAGTGCTGTGGCCTCATTTAGTTCTATACCTCTTATCTTTAAATCGTTAGTAACTGAGTCGAACCATCGTCGTCTTGGTCTCCCTCCACTTCTCTTACCCTCCATAGCAGAGTCCATTATTCTCCTAGGTAACCTATCCTCCTCCATTTGCCTCACATGACCCCACCACCGAAGCCGGTTTATGCGTACAGCTTCATCCATCGAGTTCATTCCTAAATTAGCCTTTATCTCCTCATTCCGAGTACCTTCCTGCCATTGTTCCCACCTGTTTGTACCAGCAAACATTCTCGCTACTTTCATGTCTGTTACTTCTAACTTATGAATAAGATATCCTGTATCCACCCAGCTTTCACTCTCGTAAAGCAAAGTTGGTCTGAAAACAGACCGATGTAATGATAGTTTTGTCTGGGAGCTGACTTCCTTCTTACAGAATACTGTTGATCGCAACTCCGAGCTCACTGAATTAGCTTTACGACACCTTGATTCAATCTCACTTACTATATTACCATCCTGAGAGAACACACAACCTAAATACTTGAAATTATCTATCTGCTCTAGCTTTCTGACATTCACTTCTGTTGAATTTCTTACCTACTGACATCAATTATTATTATTATTATTATTATTATTATTATTATTATTATTATTAAAAGTACCTTTGGGAAAAGAAAACAACCACCACCTGGATGCAAAAAGTCAAGAAAGAGCTGGAAAGGAACAGCATACGAGAAGAATTATTGGAAAGAAATATTTTTAGGAAGAAAGTCTTACAAATGGAAGGATTCCAAGGGAGGAAGGAAAAGAAAACCGGCACAAAGTGGACTGAAGACAGGAAAAAGAAGCACAGTGAAAAAATGAAAGAATACTGGAAGAAAAGGAAAGAACAACTAAGGAGGAAGAATTGAAATTGTAACGTGGTCCTTAGAAGGCCGGAACGCAAGAAGAAGAAGAAGAAGAAGAAGAAGAAGAAGAAGAAGAAGAAGAAGAAGAATTTTATCCAGCCCTGTGATGTAGAGATAGCGTGGCTGTCTCTTATTCTAAGCCCCTGGAATCGTTTCCCGGTCAGGTCAAAGATATTAATTCTGGACTGAAGAGTAGAACACGGTTCACTTAATAAGAGATTTTCTCAAGCTCTTAGTTACGGGATGAAAGCGCACAATGAGGTGGTGACGCTACTATACACAGATGACAAGTGGTTACTATGGTTACAATGTAATCCACCCCAGTTACTTTTCTTGTCCTTTCCCTGTCACTGACTGTTAAACGAGGTATTTCCTTACCTGGAACATGCAGAGAGCAGCGATGAGAGCGATGAAGACCTTCATGTTTGTTGATCGATGTATGTGTGCTAGTTAGATGAACGCTGCTAGTCTGTTTCCCTTGGAAGAGTGCTGTTATCAGCTGCAAGTCCCCCATTTATACCGCGCCAGCTCGAGAACTTTGATCCGGATCGTCTTTGGCCTGACCTTTGACAACGTAATAGCCCACACTCCTCTCAGCTAGACGAGGATTTTTCCATCTGACTCGCGTTTATCGTCATCTTGAGGTAATTTTTAAAGCCAGGCTCCTTCCGGCGTTAGTTTTAACAAATAAGAAAGAACACTCCAAGTTTAGGTTCCCGAGGCCTAGAGTGTCTTTCATTTCCACGTCTTTCGCAATCCTTAGCTTTCCCTTATTATTATTATTATTATTATTATTATTATTATTATTATTATTATTATTATTATTATTATTTCACAAGTTGTTTTTCGTCGCACCGACACAGATAGATCTTATGGCAAGATGGGGTAAGAAAGGGCCAGGAGTGTGAAGGAAGTAGCCCTGGCCTTAATTATAGTACAGCCCCAGCATTTGCGTTCTGTGAAAATGGGAAACTACGGAAAATCATCTTCAGGGCTGCCGACAGTGGAATTTGAACCCACTATCTCCCGATGCAAGCTGACAGCTACGCGACCACTCGGTCGGTGCACAAACAAACTTTTCTCCAGTCGCAATCTTTCTGAAAAGATGTCTCAGTAAGATTTAAATTCAGCAATAAGAAACGAAGTCCACCTCTGTGGTGTAGTGATTAGTGTGATTAGCTGCCACCCGCGGAGGCCCGGGTTCGAATTCCGGCTCTGGCACGAAATTTGAAAAGTGATACGAGGGTTAGACTGGAGTCCACTCAGACTCGGGAGGTCAACTGAGTAGAGGTGGGTTCGATTCCCACCTCAGCCATCCTGGAAGTGATTTTTCGTGGTTTCCCACATCTCCTCCAGGCAAATGTCGGGATGGTACCTAATTTAAGGCCATGGCCGCTTCCTTCCCTCTTCGTTGTCTTCCCATCCCCCACCAAGGCCCCTGTTTAGCACAGCAGGTGAGGCCATCTGGGCGAGGTACTGGTCATTCTCCCCAGTTGTATCCCCCGACCCAGAGTCTGAAGCTCCAGGACACTGCCCTTGAGGCGGTAGAGGTGTGATCTCTCGCTGAGTCCGAGGGAAAAACCGACCCTGGAGGGTACGGTAAGCAGATTAAGAAATAATAATAATAATAATAATAATATAATAATAATAATAATAATAATAATAATAATTTCTAGCCGAGTGCAGCCCTTGTAAGGCAGACCCTCCGATGAGGGTGGGCGGCATCTGCCATGTGTATGTAACTGATCCTTATATGGTCAAAAAATTAAACTTGTGGGAAACGAAGAGTCCAGCACCATAAGGCGCAGTTTATTTTTTCCTGTCACTAGACAGCCTTATTTTTACACCTTTCATTCTTTGTCTGGCTTGCCTCTCACGCTCCTTTACTTTCAGCAATCAGTTTTCTCGACATCATTGCAGTGACCATGTATTTTTCCCATCTTGCGCAGCACACCCGACTTTGTAACGTTACCTTTGTTATATGTAGCAATGGCATCATGGATTCTGGTCCAAATTACATTATTTGTTACATTGCATCTGAAAATCTACCCGATAAACAAGATTTATCCGTTACTATAACGGTGATGGTTACATTGTTTCCCAGTGTCAATCTACCTTATTCAACAGACACACAAATAATCGAATATAAGGAAAGATCTCCAAGGAACACAAACTTATGGGTGCTTTCTATTTAGTGTCTAGATGTGACAATGTCATTCTGTTTTTGAAGTCCATTGTCTCGCTTGACCTTTAGTGATATAGGTCATTTTGCAACATTCATTGCACAATACTGAATTCTCTATCACCTTCTACAGCAATGAAATGTGAATTATTTCGTTCACATTATCATCAATACACTGTTCCATGATCGAGTCCATTATTCTCCCAGGTAACCTATCCTCCTCAATTCGCTTCACGTGACCGCACGACCGAAGCCGGCTTATGCGTACAGCTTCCTTAGCCGAGTTCATGCATAACTTAATCTTTATCTCCTCATTCCGAGTACACTCTTTCCATTTCTATCTGGTTAGGGATTCTTCAACTCTATTCTCTTCTATCAGTTTTACAATACCTATTTTCCAAATCTCAAAATTTTCTCCATTGAAGTACTCTCTGAATTCTTTTTTCTTTTTGCTATGGGCTTTACGTCGCATGGCGACGATGGGATAGGAAAGGCCTAGGAGTTAGAAGGAAGCGGCCGTGGCCTTAATTAAGGTACAGCCCCAGCATTTGCCTCGTGTGAAAATGGGAAACCACGGAAAACCATTTTCAGGGCTGCCGATAGTGGGATTCGAACCTACTCTATCTCTGAATTCATTCCCTAATTCTTCTCTCCAACGATACCTGGGTATTTCCCCCTCCTTTACGTTATCGTAAACGATCTCTTGCGCTCTTATATCTTGAATCATTAGTTTGATAGATACTGGCATATGGTTTGCCTCTGCCCAATCCCTAATGCGTATAATTTGCAAACTATCCCTACAGCATACAACTAGGTCAATTGTACTGCCCCCATTTTCTACTATATAAGTTAGTTTTCCACTCTCATCTCCGAACCACCACCCATTCAATATATAAAGCTCCTCTACAGCGCATAATTGTAGTAGTTTTCCTCCATTTCTGTTACATTCTTTATCCTTCTATTAACTGCTAATACCCCGTCCTCAATTTGACTGTAAACTGGCCAAATGCACTCTTTCCATTGTTCCCACCTTTTCGTACGTTACTTTCATGTCTGCTTGTATTGGAGAGATAGTGGGTTCGAACTCCACTGTCGGCAATTCTGGTGATGGTTTTCTGTGATTTCCCTCTTTCATACGAGGCAAATGCTGGGGCTGTATCTCCCTTACTTCCCTCTCGTAGCCGTTTCCTCTCCCATCGCTGCCATAAGACTTATCTGTGTCGGTGCAACGTTAAGCAAATTCTAAAAATGATACAAACAAACTGAGGAAGATCCGAGATGCGCAGAAGTGCGCTGGTGAAGGTTATGTTGAGTTCTACCGGACTGTATTAACTGTGCAAACAATTCACTTCAGTGAAATTCTATGGACACATAGCACGTTAGCCAAGAAAACTTTCCTTATCATCAACGGTACCCGATAAACCAAAGTTCACTGGCTAGAAGACAATATTGACCTACTAACAACTATACGGACCACGTATTCAAAGAAAATGAATTCATATAAGTTCACACTCAAGAAACTCAAAATCGCGTGACACAAGAAAGACGGCAGACTCATAGCTGCGGGATGAGGAAATTTCGGGAAGACAAGGAAAAAAAATATTTTTTTTTCTTATACAAGCTGCCTTTACGTCGCACCGACACAGACAAATCTTTGGCGACGATGGGACAGGAAAAGGCTAGGAGTGCGAAGGAAGCGGCCATGGCCTTAATTAAGGTTCAGCCCAGTCACTACCTGGTGTGAAGAAGAACTAAAGAATGAATCTACGAGGCCCTTGGAGGGCCAAATGAATAATAATAATAATAATAATAATAATAATAATAATAATAATAATAATAATAATAATAATACCGGGCGAGTTGGCCGTGCGCGTAGAGGCGCGCGGCTGTGAGCTTGCATCCGGGAGATAGTAGGTTCGAATCCCACTATCGGCAGTCTTGAAAATGATTTTCCGTAGTTTCCCATTTTCACACCAGGCAAATGCTGGGGCTGTACCTTAATTAAGGCCACGGTCGCTTCCTTCCAACTCCTAAGCCTTTCCTATCCCATCGTCGCCATAAGACCTATCTGTGTCGGCGCGACGTAAAGCCCCTAGCAAAATAATAATAATAATAATAATAATAATAATAATAATAATAATAATAATAATAATAATAATAATAATAATAATCGTCGAGCTAAGTGACTCAGACGGTTGAGGTGCTGATCTTCTGATCCCAACTAGGGAGGTTCGAACCTTGCTCAGTCCGGTGGTAGTTGAAGGGGCTCAAATACGCCAACCTCGTGTCGGTAGATTTGCTGGCACCTCAAAGAAATCCTGCGGACTAAATTTCTGCACTTCGGTGCCCCCGAAAACAGTAAAATCAAATAGTGGGACGTAAAACCAAAAACATTATTATTATTATTATTATTATTATTATTATTATTATTATTATTATTATTATTATTATTATTATTATTATTATTCAGATGACCGCCAGCTGTAAGACACTGCCTGCACGGTTGCTAGGTAACATTGTCTGACCATCCATCCATACCTTACATCACAGCCTGCACGGTTGCTAGGTAGCATTGTCTGACCATCCATCCACACCTTACATCACAGCCTGCAGGGTTGCTAGGTAGCATTGTCTGACCATCCATCCATACCTTACATCACAGCCTGCACGGTTGCTAGGTAGCATTGTCTGACCATCCATCCATACCTTACATCACAGCCTGCACGGTTGCTAGGTAACATTGTCTGGCAATTCCGCAAGCAGTTCATGTTAACGGGGGAAGGGAAACTATCTTCAATCCACCTTGATGCGGAAAATGTAGTTCTTTCGATTTGAGGCCCGCAGGTAACTCGTGATGATGAAGAGGGCACATACATCCAGTCCCCATGCCAGGGGAATTGACCAATTATGGTTACAATTCCCGACACTGCCGGGAATCGAACCCTGGAACCCTGTGACCAAAGACCAGCACGCTAACCATTTAGCCATGGAACCGGACAGCGAACACGATCATACCGTGGGTTTCAGTTGGTGTCGCTGTGATTCTGTCAAGTCGGTGGTCCATGTTGAAATCCCTCCCAGGGCGAAGATGTTTTCAGGTTGATCTTAAGCCCTGTGGATGTTTAGCAACTCCATCTGAGTTCATGAGCAACACTGCAAGTGTGTGACTTGTCGACTGTGAAGTGGAATGGATCCTCGTAGCGAGTTTTAATGCTGACAATAGCCCGTACAGTACTCGGAAAACGGAAAATTAAGCAATTTCCTCAATTGTGCCGAAAGATGAAGGGTTATGGGGTCCGAAAAGGTTTCAAAATGTGAATTCGTGATAGTTCTATCAAACGAAAAAAAAAATTTCGAAAATGACTTCCGGCCTCAATGCAGTTCCGGAAAAACAGCCTAAATTCGATTGTTTCCTTATTCGTTTCCTTGTTTATTCAAATCCTAGCCAAATTAAGTCATTTTCACAATTCTTTCTGTAATGAGTTTCTTAGTTCAATACCCTCAAGGCATTTTTTTTAAATTTTTATTTTTTGAAATATTTCCACACTGAATGTAGTTATAAGGGCTTAAATGAAACTCTGCAATGACTCACATTAGCGCTCGTAATGATAGAAAAAAAGGGCAAACTGCTAATCTAATCAACCGCATAACGATGATTTACAAAAGGATTGTGATTTTTTAGGAATAAATAAAGAATATATTCTCATATTTTATTTTATTCATCTAAAATTCGTAGCTCATATCCCTATGATGTTTTCAACATTGAGTTGCTTGCCTCAAGGGGTAGAACTGCCGAGTTACTGAATGACGTGATGACAGTAGGAAGGGAGAAGGTGAAACCCGGTACCGACATATAGCCTCTCCAGTTTCAGTTATACTGTATCTTCGTCTTCATTTACTAGCACTGTTCACACATCTGTGGGGTCGCCGGTGTGAATTGCGTAGCGCATGTGGATTTGGCCCTGTTTTACGACCGGATGCCCTTCCTGACGCCAACCCCATATGGGGGGGATGAAATCACTATTGCCAGACGAATTAATCAGAAGCGATTAAAATCCCCGACCCGGCCGAGAATCGAACTCGGGGTCCTCTGAAACAAAGGCCAGTACGCTGACCATTCAGCCAACGAACTCAGTTAAACTGTATATGATCATATAATGATTAAGACCGAGGCTGAGCAAGGCAATATTACTGGACCTCAATTTTTCTTATAAAAAAGAATCTATGAATGAAAAACTGGAAATATACAATTTCTGTTCAAGGCTTAACGTCCCCATTCGACGGACGAATCACGCCATCAACAGCATCATATGCCTTCGCTCCATATGATGACTGCAGCGAGGTTTGGAATTTAATCCAGGCTTTTGGCACACAATCTAGTGATCAGAAACTGTATACCACCACCTCTCCTAGCCTCCCAGCCAACATTCTGGTGGTGAATTCTTTTTCACCAACGGGACTTGAACCGCGTAACCACGACCATATAGACTTGATGCTTTAACGATCGTGGCCACCAAGCGATCGCTGCTCACCCCGAAGGACTGCAGATTACGAGGTATCGTGTGGTCAGCACGACGAATCCTCTCCGCCGTTATTCTTGGCTGTCTACACCTGGGCCGCCATCCGTAGGCTGAGTGAACCTCGAACCCATCAGGTCCAGGTAAAAATCCCTGACCTGGCCGGGAACCGAACCCCGGGCGTCCCGGTAAGAGACAGCCACGCTACCCCTACACCACGGGGCCGGTTTACCTAGCTGTTAATTTAAGGAAATATCTTCTTTGGGGTAATCATATCAATGAGATTGTTAACAAATTTACAGATCTTTTATATGGTTATGAGAGTATTTATGGGTTGTAGTAAGAATGTAAAGGAGAGTGCGTATAAGTCTCAGGTAAGACCCCAAGTAGAGTATGGGACCATGACCAGTACTACTTGATACGAGAACTAGAGAACATCCAAAGAAAAGCAGCTCGATTTGTTCTGGGTGATTTCTGACAAAAGAGTAGTGTTACTAAAATGTTGTAAACTTTGGGCTGGGAAGACTTGGGAGTAAAGAGACTAGCTGCTCGACTAAGTGGCATGTTCCGAGCTCTCAGTGGAGAGATGGCGTGGAATGTCATTGGTATACGGATGAGATTGAGTGAAGTGTTTAGAAGCACAAAATATCATAATATGATGATAAATTTGGAATTCGAGATGACAAACTGGGGCGAATATTCATTTATAGGAAGAGGCATGAGGGATTGGAATAATTTACCAAGTGAAATGTTGGATACATTTTCAATCTTTTTGAAATCATTGAAGAAAAGTCTAGGCACATCAGTGACAGCTATGGAACATCAGTATTTTAACACTTTAGAATCTGTCTCACGACGTAGCACGTGTTAGAAGTACATCGTATTCGTCCTGTATTTCTCAGTCTTTTGTTGCCAACAGCAGTAAATACCAGAACTACTTGACTCATACGCGGACCATGACCTATGTATTCATAATGCATTATGTCAAGACGTTTCTCCTTTCCTTTGTACGATAAGAGAATATCAGATTTAGGTTAGTGAGTCAGGAGACCATAAAGGAAATTTCTTAAGGACCGATCACAAGAGCTGACGGAACATTTTTACTTGTTGCGTCGTCTGGTGTTATCGTGTATAAGAAAGAAATTATTTACATATTGCTGTTGTTTGCGTTATCAGTTCATAGAATGGTTTGATGCAGCTCACCATGTCACCCTATCCTGTGCTAATTTTTCGTTTCTACGTAAATATTAATCCTGAATCTGTTTGTTATATTCATACTTTGGTCCACCCCTATCGTTCTTACTGCCTAAACTTCTCTCAAAAACCAGCCGAACCAGTCCTTGGTGTCTTAAGATATGTTCTATAATTCTATATCTTCTCGTTAAATTTAGCCAAATCGATCTCTTCTCACCAGTTCTATTCAGTATCTCTTCAATCGTGATTCGATCTATCCATCTCGCCTTCAGCATTCTTCTGTAACACCACATTTCAGAAGCTTCTATTCTCTTTCTTTCTGAGCTCGTTATCGTCCATGTTTGACTTCCATACAATGCCACGCTCCAGACAAAAGCATTCAAAAGTATATTTCTAATTCCTACATCAATGTTCGAAGTGTGCAAATTTCTTTTCGTAAGAAAGACCTTCCTTTCTTCTGATAGTCTGCAATTTATGTCTTCCTTCTTCTGCCGTCATTAGTTATTTTACTCGATAGCTGCAGTCGCTTAACTACGGCCAGTATCCAGTATTCGGGAGATAGTTGGTTCGAACCCCACTATCGGCAGCCCTGAAGATGGTTTTCCGTGGTTTCCCATTTTCACACCAGGAAAATGCCGGGGCTGTACCTTAACTAAGGCCACGGCCGCTTCCTTCTCACTCCTAGCCCTTTCCTGTCCCATCGTCTCCATAAGACCTATCTGTGTCGGTGCGACGTAAAGCAACTAGCAAAAAACAAAAAAGAGTTATTTTACTACCCAAGTAACAATATTTTTCGACTTCCTTTAAGACTTCATTTCCTAATGTAATATTTGCTGCATCACCCGACTTCAACTGCACTCCATTACTTTTGTTTTGGACTTATTTTTCATCTTGTACTCCTCACCCAAGACTGTATCCGTAACATTGAGCAATTTCTCCAGATCTTCTGCAGTCTCAGACAAAATAACAATATCATCGGCAAATCTCAGGGTTTTGATTTCCCCTTCTTTTATTGTTATTCCCTTTCCAAATCCCCCTTTGATTTCTTTTACCGCCTGTTCTATACAAACATTGGAAAGGAGGGGGACAAACTGCAGCCTTGCCTTACTCCTTTCTGTATTGCTGCTTCTTTTGTAAAGCCCGTGATCCTTATCACTACAGGCCGATTTTTATACAGATTGTCGATAATTCTTCGTTCTCGGTATCTTATTCTGATCACCTTCGGAATCTCAAGTTGCCTGGTCCAATCAACATTATCGAAAACCTTTTCTAGATCCTACGAACGCCATGTATGTAGGCTTGTCTTTCTTAATTCGGTCTCTAGGATCAGATTTAAAGTCAGGATTACTTCATGCGTTCCTACATTTCAAACCAAATTGATATAATAATAATAATAATAAAAATAATAATAATAATAATAATAATAATAATGGTCTTAAGCCCCACTAACCTCTTTTTGGCAGTTTTACGAGTAGCTGGGGTGCCGGAATTTTGTCCCGCAGGTTTTCTTTTACGTGCCAGTATATCTGACGTATTTGGCCACCTTCAAATACCACCGGACTGAACCAGGGTCGATCTTGCCAAGTAGGGTGAGAAAGCCTGCGCGTGATTCACTAGGACTAATAGTTTAGGCATTGTATTCATTTTTAAGGTGTTGACGTTTTACTTCCATGAGCGGCCCCCTTAAGATACGAATACAATGTGACAGTAAGCAGCCTGTATGTTAACCAAAGATTCCAGCTGTTCGCTTGCCTAATTTGAGCACGGCCGGTCAAGTAGTTCTTATGTGAAAGAAACAAAGACAAAGTCAGCAAGCAAAAACACGAAAAAAATAATCTCGAAAACCATTAGAGGCACAAAGAAAATTCAAATTTTTTTCTGGGAAGATTTTAAACACACTCGCTGACTTCATTGTTCAACAGAACTAACAATTTCGGCAGTGTATTGAATTTTAAGGGGCTCAGGCGTACACTTTCCTGTGACTTGCTCCCCATTTTCTATCAATACGTGCCCCGTTTATAAGATAGCGAGACAGCAGGTGCCAGCTGTACAGTACACCGCACGTAAGCTTTTACATAGGGCCTGGATTTTTTAAAATGCATATTTAGAACCTAAGTGCATAACAGATATATTTTTCTCTTATGTTGTGATCGATTATCTAAAATTTCTGAACGAAATGAAAAGTCTAATGAACTCTATATGTTGTACATCCAATGGCAACACGAGAAGCCTTTCTCGATCAATATATAGCAAGATATAGGAGGTCAAATGGACTGTATCGCGATTGATCTGTCTAAAGCATTTAATAGGATGGATCACGGGAGACTACTGGCAAAAATGAGTGCAATTGGACTAGACAAAAGAGTGACTGAATGGGTGGCTCTGTTTCTAGAAAATAGATCTCAGAGAATTAGAGTAGGTGAAGCTTTATCTGACCCTGTAATAATTAAGAGGGGAATTCCTCAAGGCAGTATTATCGGACCTTTATGTTTTCTTATATATATAAATGATATGAGTAAAGGAGTGGAATCGGAGGTAAGGCTTTTTGCGGATGATGTTATTCTCTATAGAGTGATAAATAAGTTACAAGATTGTGAGCAACTGCAACGTGACCTCGAAAATGTTGTGAGATGGACAGCAGGCAATGGTATGTTGATAAACGGGGTTAAAAGTCAGGTTGTGAGTTTGACAAATAGGAAAAGTCCTCTCAGTTTTAATTACTGCGTTGATGGGGTGAAAGTTCCTTTTGGGGATCATTGTAAGTATCTAGGTGTTAATATAAGGAAAGATCTTCATTGGGGTAATCACATAAATGGGATTGTCAATAAAGGGTACAGATCTCTGCACATGGTTATGAGGGTGTTTAGGGGTTGTAGTAAGGATGTAAAGGAGAGGGCATATACGTCTCTGGTAAGACCCCAACTAGAGTATGGTTCCAGTGTATGGGACCCTCACCAGGATTACCTGATTCAAGAACTGGAAAAAATCCAAAGAAAAGCAGCTCGATTTGTTCTGGGTGATTTCCGACAAAAGAGTAGCGTTAAAAAAATGTTGCAAAGTTTGGGTTGGGAAGAACTGAGAGAAAGAAGAAGAGCTGCTCGACTAAGTGGTATGTTCCGAGCTGTCAGCGGAGAGATGGCGTGGAATGACATTAGTAGACGAATAAGTTTGAGTAGCGTTTATAAAAGTAGGAAAGATCACAATATGAAGATAAA
Organism: Anabrus simplex; assembly: GCF_040414725.1. Classification (NCBI taxonomy): domain Eukaryota; kingdom Metazoa; phylum Arthropoda; class Insecta; order Orthoptera; family Tettigoniidae; genus Anabrus; species Anabrus simplex. The sequence continues at coordinate 197,046,530 of NC_090279.1, forward strand.
GTTGGAATTCAAGAGGACAAACTGGGGCAAATATTCATTTATAGGAAGGGGAGTTAAGGATTGGAATAACTTACCAAGGGACTCGTTCAATAAATTTCCAATTTCTTTGAAATCATTTAGGAAAAGGCTAGGAAAGCAACAGATAGGGAATCTGCCACCTGAGCGACTGCCCTAAATGCAGATCAGTATTCATTCATTCATCCATTCATTCAATGAAAGTGTTTTCAGTGTCGCAATACAAGCAGGTAGTCGGATAGACCCTTTTCACAACAGCTGCAGTATTTCCGCCGGAACCTTTTCTCACAAGATGGGGAACTTGGTTATCCGCATTATCATTCTACCAGCAGAACTTTAATCAAGTAAAAGATGTACTTAAAAGTATTGATGATAGTCATAGCGAGTGTGTTTGTGAAGCAAAGTGCGCATTTGAATCTGAAACTGTATATAAAGATATCAGTTTCATTCATGTGAATTCTTCAACACTTTAGATGGCGATTAAGTGCCTAGAAACTCGCGAATCCCTTCAGTTAATTCAAAACACCGTTAGTTCTTTAAATGAGTGCCTACGACAGGGTTGTATTCCGGATCATTGGAGAACGTCTACTCTAACGCTCTTGTTCAAAGGGAAAGGGGATCCTTGTGATCCGGATGCTTAGGGGTATCGCCTTATGCCTATTGCTCACGGTAAAATGTTTCGTAAAATTTGCTGTACAATTAATTTTATAAAAATTTGGTGAAAACAAATTGTGTTGCTCACGGTAGAGTGATTTTATAAAATCCGTCGAAACATCAGGATGGCCATCTGTGAAGCTACTTTTGAACTAAGAGGTGTATGTGCTGCTATCTATCGATAAACTTTTAAACCAAGAATCAGCTGTTCAACTTACAGTACAATGTGTTTGAGAGTATGGCTCCGACAAACAAAGCAAAAGTTGCTGCTTTAGCTGCAATTATATGTTGTACAGTGGTAAAAAGGAAGAAAAGAAATGCTAGGAAATGCTGGACTCGGGATTGGATCAAAAGAAGAGAAAAAGGTAGAGGATTGCTGTCCTTGGTCGAAAATTAGTTGAGGTTAGAAGAGCAGTATTCATATAGGAATTCGGCGATTGTGTTTTCTGCCTCTCTTCTTGCATTTCTGCTGTGGTAGAGTGGCGTTTTAACTTCGTACAAACAAGGATATTTCTGGTATTTGTCCAGTAAAACACTAACAGCTTCCTTAATCCACCTGGGTCCTGCCATTTTAGAAAGAAGTGTTTGTTTACAATCGAGCTTCACAATCTTCTCACGACGTAGCGCCAGCATCATCGTGATGTCAGCTTCGCTGATTGCTTCGTTTCGTAAAATTAATTTTACGGAATAGAACGTGTCCTATTTTATGAAAAGTTTTATCAACGGTTTTATAAAACTTGAATTTGACCGTGAGCAACAGAAATTTCATAAAATTAAATTATTGTACAATAAATTTGACAGAAAATTTTACCGTGAGCAACAGGCATTAGAATGTACTCTTTTGAAACTATTAACCAAACTTATAACAGGAAGGCTAAAGACTCTAGTAGAAAAATTTCCTTCCTGAGGAGCAATTTGGCTTCAAGAAAGGTCCATCGACTATTCACACGCAATTCGGTGTTTACAAAATGATATTCAGAGGTGTTTGTGGACTACCGAGTAAAACTGATGGATAAATTAACACATTTATTGGGTGAGAACAACCCTTTAGTTCGTATAATTAACAACATTTTGGCAGAAAACAGACTTCAAATTAACGACTCTGTATCCATATCCATAGGAATTGATCAGACAATTGGTGTAATACAAGGGGATCCTTTGAGTCCTATGTTAAACATGATGTGATGAAAGCAATTAAGACGAATGGAGTACAAACTTACATCTATGCTGATGATATGGTCCTCGCTTCAGCTTCTAGAGATGCACTTCAGGAAGCCTTCGACAAGTTACTAGTTTGGGCTCGAATCAACGAACTGAATATAAATAAAAAGAAAACAGTAATGATGACATTCAAACGAGCTGGGAGACCATTACGTACGAGGGTGAAGAGCTGGAAACAGTAAACAAATTTAAATACCTACGCATAACGTTTCAAACTCACGGAACAACTTTCACTATCCATGTCAAGGAGAGGTTGTCGGCAGCGATTCTTCCTATTCACGATATTCAGCACCTGCAAAAATTATCTCTGAGAACTGCACTAGCGTTATTTCAGATGAAAGTAAAACCAATAATCACATATGGACTTCATTTAATATGGCAACATCTCACTAAATCAAATTTGAAAAATATCGAGAAGCTTAAGGCTACTTTTCTGAAAAGGGTGCTTTATGTTTCTAAGTGGACACCATCCAGACTGGTCTATGAATTATGTCGAGAACCGATGTTCTTGGAAGACCTGAGATTCAGCCTGTCACTACCTTCAACGACGCCTTATCACAAACTACTGCAAGAGCATTATCGAAAAAAAGCAGAGATTTGGAGTGACTTTTACTCTACTGACGCTATGCTCAGCAGAGAATGGTCAGTTTCCAACTACGAGTTACGTCATTTTGTTACCAGATTTGCGGTACGTGGTTTACAACATAAAGTTTGCCGCACAACCAAGTTTCATAGACCTCTCTCTTCGATAATACTTGTGATCGATACCATCTCGATAAGTGCCCGAAGAGGAAGTCTTTGAAAGAATTATGCGAGTAATTATTTTGTTGTAACATATGACCATTGGCTGCAATAAATTGTGTCTCTGGTGAAAGTGGAGAAAAAGTTAAGCAGAAACTCATTGCGGTGTTGGTCTCAACCCCAGGAATGAAGAAGATAAGTGGAATCACAGTCTTTAGTAGAATAATTTTCCGAGCAGTCAGTTGTCCAGTTACGGCCGTCGACGTAGAACGATCATTTTCAGCGTATAGATTAATTCTGTCCGACAACAGAAAGTCACTGACCGCTGAAACCATTGAAAAATAGTTGATAACCTATTGAAATACATCCTTTTGCAACTGTTTATCAATTTAACACTGAGTTAAAATTAAATAACGCGTATAACAAGATTATTTTGTTTTATTTTTAGTGCACATTTTCTTGCATATTTTCAACATTTTTAATGCATATGTGCATACATATTTTTGGAGTTTTTAGTGCATATGAATCCGGGCCCTAGTTATACATTAACAACCAAGTATCCCCAGCCCTATTCTCTTATTTTTAATGGCTCCATCACTGCTGCCGACTTGACTAGTTACATATTGAAATCATGAGACAAACCCATACAACAAACTAACCTCAATGTAAGTATCAATAATGGAGGTTTACCCAAGTCAATGATCAGTCAGGATATTCATAATTAAGTCGGTTTTCTAGCGTAATGAGGAAATAAGTATATAAATACTCTCTCTCTCTCGCCCTCACTCACTCACTCACTCACTCACTCACTCACTGATCTGCATTTAGGGCAGTCGCCCAGGTGGCAGATTCCCGATCTGTTGCTTTCCTAGCCTTTTCCTAAATGATTTCAAAGAAATTGGAAATTTATTGAACGTCTCCCTTGGTAAGTTATTCCAATCCCTAACTCCCCTTCCTATAAATGAATATTTGCCCCAATTTGTCCTCTTGAATTCCAACTTTATCTTCATATTGTGATCTTTCCTACTTTTATAAACGCCACTCAAACTTATTCGTCTACTAATGTCATTTCACGCCATCTCTCCGCTGACAGCTTGGAACATACCACTTAGTCGAGCAGCTCTTCTTCTTTCTCTCAATTCTTCCCAGCCCAAACATTGCAACATTTTTGTAACGCTACTCTTTTGACGGAAATCACCCAGAACAAATCGAGCTGCTTTTCTTTGGATTTTTTCCAGTTCTTGAATCAGGTAATCCTGGTGAGGGTCCAATGCACTGGAACCATACTCTAGTTGGGGTCTCACCAGAGACTTACATGCCCTCTCCTTTACATCCTTACTACAACCCCTAAACACCCTCATAACCATGTGCAGAGATCTGTAATCTTTATTTAAAATCCCATTTATGTTAATACCCCAATGAAGATCTTTCCTTATATTAACACCTAGATACTTACAATGATCCCCAAAAGGAACTTTCACCCCATCAACGCAGTAGTTAAAACTGAGAGTACTTTTCCTATTTGTGAAACTCACAACCTGACTTTTAACCCCGTTTATCAACATACCATTGCCTGCTGTCCATCTCACAACATTTTCGAGGTCACGTTGCAGTTGCTCACAATCTTGTAACTTATTTATTACTCTGTACAGAATAACATCATGTGCGAAAAGCCTTATCTCTGATTCCACTTCTTTACACCTATCATTGATATATATGTAAGAAAACATAAAGGTCCGATAATACTGCCTTGAGGAATACCCCTCTTAATTATTACCGGGTCAGATAAAGCTTCACCTACTCTAATTCTCTGAGATCTATTTTCTAGAAATATAGCAACCCATTCAGTCACTCCCAGTCCAATTGCACTCATTTTTGCCAGTAGTCTTCTATGATCCACCCTATCAAATGCTTTAGACAGGCCAATCGCGATACAGTCCATTTGACCTCCTGAATCCAAGATATCCGCTATATCTTGCTGGAATCCTACAAGTTGACCTTCAGTGGAATAACCTTTCCTAAAACCGAACTGCCTTCTATCGAACCAGTTATTAATTTCACAAACATGTCTAATATAATCAGAAAGAATGCCTTCCCAAAGCTTACATACAATGCAAGTCAAACTTACTGGCCTGTAATTTTTAGCTTTATGTCTATCACCCTTTCCTTTATACACAGGGGCTACTATAGCAACTCTCCATTCATCTGGTATAGCTCCTCCATCCAAACAATAATCAAATACGTATTTCAGATATGGTACTATATCCCGACCCATTGTCTTTAGTATATCCCCAGAAATCTTATCAATTCCAGCCTCTTTTCTAGTTTTCAACTTTTGTATCTTATTGTAAATGCCATTGTTATCATATGTAATTTTTAATACTTCTTTAGCCCTAGTCTCCTCCTCTATCTGGACATTATCCTTGCAACCAACAATCTTTACATACTGCTGACTGAATACTTCTGCCTTTTGAAGATACTCACATACACACTCCCCTTGTTCATTAATTATTCCTGGAATGTCCTTTTTGGAACCTGTTTCTGCCTTAAAATACCTATACATGCCCTTCCATTTTTCACTAAAATTTGTATGACTGCCAATTATGCTTACCATGATGTTATCCGTAGCTGCCTTCTTTGCTAGATTCAATTTTCGAGTAAGTTCCTTCAATTTCTCCTTACTTCCACAGCCATTTCTAACTCTTTCTTTCCAGTCTGCACCTCCTTCTTAGTCTATTTATTTCTCTATTATAATAAGGTGGGTCTTTACCATTCCTTACCTCCCTTAAAGGTACAAACCTGCTTTCACATTCCTCACCAATTTCTTTAAACCCATCCCAGAGTCTGTTTACATTTTTATTTACCGTTTTCCACCGATCGTAGTTACTTTTTAGAAACTGCCTCATGACTGTTTTATCAGCCATATGGTACTGCCTAATAGTCCTACTTTTAAGACCTTCCTTTCTATCACATTTATTTTTAACTTCAACAAAAACAGCTTCATGATCACTAATACCATCTATTACTTCAGTTTCCCTATAGAGCTCATGTGGTTTTATCAGCACCACATCCAGGATATTTTTCCCTCTGGTTGGTTCCATCACTTTCTGAATCAGCAGTCCTTCCCATATTAACTTATTTGCCATTTGTTGGTCATGCTTCCTGTCGTTCGCATTTCCTTCCCAATTGACATGTGGTAAATTCAGATCTCCCGCTACAATCACATTTATTTCCATGTTGTTTCCCACATAGCTGATTATCTTATCAAATAATCCTAATCCATGTCAGTGCTACCCTTTCCCGGTCTGTACACTCCAAATATATCAAGTTGCTTATGATCTTTAGAAATGAGCCTTGCACCTAAAATTTCATGTGTCTCATCTTTAACTTTTTCGTAGCTTGCAAATTCTTCTTTCACCAGAATGAATATTCCCCCTCCTACCATTCGTATCCTATCTCCACGATACACACTCCAGTTCCGTGAGAAAATTTCTGCATTCATTATATCATTTCTCAGCCATGATTCAACTCCTATTACAATATCTGGTAAATATATATCTATTAAATTAGTCAATTCTATGCCTTTCTTTACAATACTTCTACAGTTCAACACTAACAATTTTATGTCATCCCTACTTGATTTCCAGTTCCCTGTTCCCTTATCACCGCTGCCTAGGCCACCCTGTTTTCCTGAATGTACCTCCCTATTACCCTTCCAAACAAATTTCCGAACTTATACGTACCACTGCGGTTTAAATGAAGGCCATCCGAGCGCAGATCCCTATCTCCTACCCATCCATTAGGATCTAGAAATTTCACTCCCAGTTTCCCACATACCCACTCCATAGTCTCATTTAAATCCCCAATCACCCTCCAGTCAGTATCCCTTCTACACAGTATTCCACTAAAAACAATCTCCGCTTTCTTGAACTTCACCCGTGCTGCATTTACCAGATCCCACACATCTCCAACTATGTTGGTACTTATATCAGCTTGCCTTACGTTGTTGGTACCAACGTGATACACTACCACCTTCTCCTTTCCCTCCTCCCTCTCTTCTACTTTCCTCAACATCTGCCTCAACCTAATTCCTGGATAAAATTCTACCCTGGTTCCTTTTCCTCCACACACTTTCCCCACGTGTCTAACAATGGAATCCCCCATGACCAGAGCCTCAACCCTACCCACCTCATTTGATCCCCTCCCCTCCTGGTCAGCCCTATCTTTCCTGATAACTGCAGAAGCTACTTCCTCCTCCCTTTTCTCCTTCCCATGACCCTGTTCTACCTGTCTTTTCCTATCCTCTACTCTATATTTCCCTTTCCCTTTTGACTCGATCGTTTCCGGACTAGGGTTCCTTATCTCAAATTGATCCACTTGCCGTCCTGCATCACACCTGCAAGTTTGTAACACCATTACGAGTACACCCTGTATTTGCTTGTGTGTATTATTACAGAGCGGTTTCATTTCAGTCCCACAAGTCATAGCAAATTTCACGAAGGGAGCTGAATTATTTACATATTCGTTGTAAATGGAACAGCTTGTGAAACTTGTGCAGGCAATCGGACTTAAATGGGTAGAATTTTACTTTAATTTTGACTCAACGATCTTACATTAAGAGAAAATAACGTTTTCGGCATCACTTCTTATTGTAGCCGTTAACCGTGTCTCGGTTATAGAAACAACGGTTATAATTAACAGATAAAATAACGGTTATAAATAACAGATAAAATAACGGTTATAAATAACAGTTAAAATAACGATTATAAATAACACATAAAAATAACTTTCCACCATTCATTACACTTCTTACAATGGAATGAGTAACAAAACGAACAAGCAATACTGTAGTATTTTTTATTTCATAATCATCATGTTTGTGGGTTACTGTAGTCACGTCCTAGTTCGTGAACCATGGGCAACGGCTGAGTGGCCTAGTAAGTGGTCCTGAGAGTCGGGATACCAGTTGCTATGGAATGGGAGTGGGCATCTCGGACATATTCTGAGTCGTGGCCCTCCTTGTGCTCAGGCGGCTAGGACTATACAATTCACCGGTGGTCCATAACCCGTTAGAGGAGAGATCCTCACTTGGACTATGTGCAAGTAGGGCAACATCCTGCTTCATGAATTTACCGAGCTCGGAACACTTTAAGCAAGCCTCGGACCTATGGGAGTAATGGAGTCCCACTCCCATTTGACAGGCGAGGGACTCTTGGAAACAACTTGGCGAACGAAATGGAATTCGATGGGGAGCTATCAATATTAATGGGGCTTATGGAAGAAAGAAGGTAGAACTGGCTGAGTCAGCAAAGAGGATGCATCTGGACGTGCTAGGAGTAAGTGACATTCGGGTAAGGGGAGATAATGAGGAAGAGATAGGAGATTATAAGGTGTACTTGACGGGTGTTAGAAAGGGAAGGGCAGAGTCTGGGGTAGGGCTCTCTATCAGGAATACCATTGCACGCAACATAGTTTCTGTTAAGCACGTAAATGAGCGAATGATGTGGGTAGATTTGTCAGTGGGAGGAATTAAGACAAGAAATGTGTCCGTGTATTCACCATGTGAGGGTGCAGATGAGGATGAAGTTGACAAGTTTTATGAAGCATTGAGTGACATCGTGGTCAGGGTCAACAGCAAGGATAGAATAGTGCTAATGGGCGATTTCAATGCGAGAGTTGGGAATAGAACTGAAGGATACGAAAGGGTGATTGGTAAATGTGGGGAAGATATGGAAGCTAATGGGAATGGAAAGCATTTACTGGACTTCTGTGCTAGTATGGATTTAGCTGTTACGAATACATTCTTCAAGCATAAGGCTATTCACCGCTACACATGGGAGGCTAGGGGTACCAGATCCATAATAGACTATATCTTAACAGACTTTGAATTCAGGAAATCTGTTAGGAATGTACGAGTTTCCCGGGGATTTTTCGATGATACAGACCACTATCTGATCTGTAGTGAACTAAGTATCTCTAGGCCAGGGTAGAGAAAGTGAAATCTGTCTGCAAACGAATAAGGGTAGAAAATCTCCAGGGCGAGGAAATTAGACAGAAGTACATGGATATGATTAGTGAGAAGTTTCGAACAGTAGACAGTAAGCAGGTTCAGGATATAGAAAGTGAATGGGTGGCATACAGGGATACTGTAGTAGAAACAGCAAGGGAATGCCTAGGAACAACTGTGTGTAAAGGTGGGAAAAGGCGAACATCTTGGTGGAATGATGAAGTGAGAGCAGCCTGTAAACGTAAAAAGAAGGCTTATCAGAAATGGCTCCAAACAAGGGCCGAGGCAGACAGGGATTGGTACGTAGATGAAAGAAACAGAACGAAACAAATAGTTGTTGAATCCAAAAAGAAGTCATGGGAAGATTTTGGTAATAACCTGGAAAGGCTAGGTCAAGCAGCAGGGAAACCTTTCTGGACAGTAATAAAAAAATCTTAGGAAGGGAGGGAAAAAGGAAATGAACAGTGTTTTGAGTAATTCAGGTGAACGCATAATAGACCCCAGGGAATCACTGGAAAGGTGGAGGGAATATTTTGAACATCTTCTCAATGTAAAAGGAAATCATCATGGTGGTGTTGCAAACAGCCAAGCTCATGGGGAGGAAGAAAATGATGTTGGTGAAATTATGCTTGAGGAAGTGGAAAGGATAGTAAATAAACTCCATTTTCATAAGGCAGCAGGAATAGATGAAATTGGACCTGAAATGGTGAAGTATAGTGGGAAGGCAGGGATGAAATGGCTTCATAGAGTAGTAAAATTAGCGTGGAGTGTTGGTAAGGTACCTTCAGATTGGACAAAAGCAGTAATTGCACCTATCTACAAGCAAGGAAACAGGGAGGATTGCAACAACTATCGAGGTATCTCATTGATTAGTATACCAGGCAAAGTATTCACTGGCATCTTGGAAGGGAGGGTGCGATCAGTCGTTGAGAGGAAGTTGGATGAAAACCAGTGTGGTTTCAGACCACAGAGAGGCTGTCAGGATGAGATTTTCAGTATGCGCCAGGTAATTGAAAAATGCTACGAGAGGAATAGGCAGTTGTGTTTATGTTTCGTAGATCTAGAGAAAGCATAAGACAGGGTACCGAGGGAAAAGATGTTCGCCATACTGGGGGACTATGGAATTAAAGGTAGATTATTAAAATCAATCAAAGGCATTTATGTTGACAATTGGGCTTCAGTGAGAATTGATGGTAGAATGAGTTCTTGGTTCAGGGTACTTACAGGAGTTAGACAAGGCTGTAATCTTTCACCTTTGCTGTTCATAGTTTACATGGATCATCTGCTGAAAGGTATAAAATGGCAGGGAGGAATTCAGTTAGGTGGAAATGTAGTAAGCAGTTTGGCCTATGCTGACGACTTGGTCTTAATGGCAGACTGTTCCGAAAGCCTGCAGTCTAATATCTTGGAACTTGAAAATAGGTGCAATGAGTATGGAATGAAAATTAGCCTCTCGAAGACTAAATTGATGTCAGTAGGTAAGAAATTCAACAGAATTGAATGTCAGATTGGTGATACAAAGCTAGAACAGGTCGATAATTTCAAGTATTTAGGTTGTGTGTTCTCCCAGGATGGTAATATAGTAAGTGAGATTGAATCAAGGTGTAGTAAAGCTAATGCAGTGAGCTCGCAGTTGCGATCAGCAGTATTCTGTAAGAAGGAAGTCAGCTCCCAGACGAAACTATCTTTACATCGGTCTGTTTTCAGACCAACTTTGCTTTACGGGAGCGAAAGCTGGATGGACGCAGGATATCTTATTCATAAGTTAGAAGTAGCAGACATGAAAGTAGCAAGAACGATTGCTGGTACAAACAGGTGGGAACAATGGCAGGAGGGTACTCGAAATGAGGAGATAAAGGCTAATTTAGGACTGAACTCGATGGATGAAGCTGTACGCATAAACCGGCTTCGGTGGTGGGGTCATGTGAGACGAATGGAGGAGGATAGGTTACCTAGGAGAATAATGGACTCTGTTGTGGAGGGTAAGAGAAGTAGAGGGAGACCAAGACGACGATGATTAGACTTCGTTTCTAACGAGTTAAAGATAAGAGGTATAGAACTAAATGAGGCCACAACACTAGTTGCAAATCGAGGATTGTGGCGACGTTTAGTAAATTCACAGAGGCTTGCAGACTGAACGTTGAAAGGCATAACAGTCTATAATGATAATGTATGTATGTATGTAATCAATTGAAAATCCAACATTTCATCATTTTCTTGGTCCGGGTTCCCTAAAAGACCGCTGAGGCTTTGCCATTTCTGAAGTGGACATCTATACTTTTAGATCGAGGTAAATGAATTGTTTCACTCTCGTAGAATCATTTTTGAACCAAAATCTGTAAGAATGGCATTGCTGGCCACTCATTACTCTGCTAATATTCCTGCTGACAGGGCATTATTCTTCTTATCTCATGACACACACTCACACACTTGTGATAACCTTCTGAGATACCCTTGACTGATGTGCAGTTCATAAGGTCTCTCCTTCCTCGATATAATCCTTTTATTGCTCATTTTCTAGGTTTATCGGCTCACGTAGGATGGTCATCTTCACCTCAAGGGAACCTTTCCTCAGTGTAAAATTGACTGGTGTATCGTGTGACGTGTGCGCCGGGTAGTGCAGCAGTTGTAATTCACAGCCAACATGAAACTTTACAATACTTGAGTGACTTGACTGATTTATAATGAGGCATTTAAGTCGTAAGGGTGGATAATTTGTACATAGTTTATGATTTTTCTCCCGTTTGTAATGTTGGTGTTTTGGGTGATCAGTACGGAAACTGGTTTGATGCAGCTCTCCATGCCATCCTATCCTGTGCTAACCTTTTCTTCATTTCTACGTAACTACTTACATCCTGCATCAACTCTAATCTACTTGTCATATTCATACCTTGGTCTACCTCTACTGTTCTTATCGTCTGTACGTCCCTCAAAAACCAACTGAACAAGTCCTGGGTGTCTTAAGATGTGTCCTATCCTTCTATCTCTTCTCGTGAAATCGATCTCCTCTCACCAATTCGATTCTGTATATCTTCATTTGTGCCTTTTGCTGGAGGGACCTAGTGTTTACACTGCACTATGTCTTCTGGTATGGGCCAGAGCAATTTTGTTACTTTCATTGATCTGTCTCAGCTTTATGCTTGGCTTTGACAAAATGAAAGTGACTGAGGCATGGGTGATACTAGTAATGCCATTCCTTATGCAGCCAGTCCCTGCTATGAATGGTGTGAAAATATTGCTCATAGGGTCGGTTGGTGCCTGCATTTCAGTGGGCTTGGCAGACTGATATGTAATAGCAAATTCTGGCTCGGCGAGGAAAGCAATGGGAAACTACCTCACTCCTCATTTTCCCTAGTACGCCCCTTCAGTGATTCCTAGGCCATCTATGGCAGCTGATGGCAGAGCTGTTGAAGATCCCACCAGCGGAATAGCTGACGCACTGAAGATACATATCTTCATTTGTGATTCGAACCTATCTATCTATCTCACCTTCAGAATTCTTCTGTAACTCCACATTTCAAATGCTTCTAATCTCTTTCTTTCTGAGCTAATTATCGTCCATGTTTCACTTTCATACAATGCCACGCTCCAGATGAAAGTCTTCAAAAACATCTCCCTAATTCCTATATCAATGTTCGAGGTGGGCAAATTTCTTTTCTTAAGAAAACTTTTCCTTGCTTGTGCTAGTCTGCATTTTATGCTCTCCTTACTTCTGCCACTGTTAGTTATTTTACTACCCAAGTAACAATACTCATCGACTTCCTTTAAGACTTCATTTCCTAATCTAATATTTCCTGCATCACCTGACTCCATTACTTTCGTTTTGGACTTATTTATTTTCATGTTTTACTCCTTCTTCAAGATCCTCTCCATACCTTTCAGCAATTTCTCCAGATCTTCTGCAGTCTCAAGATAAAACAACAATATCATCGGTAAATATCAGAGTTTTGATTCCTATCCTTGGATTGTGAATCCCTTTCCAAATTCCTCTTTGTTAACCTTTATCGCCTATTCTGCAACCTTGCCTCACTCCTTTCTGGATTGCTGCCTGTTTTTCAAAACCCTCGATTCTTATCACTGCAGACTGGTTTTTGTACAGATTATAGATAATTCTCCTTTCTCGGTATCTAATCCCGTTCACCTTTAGAATCTCAAATAGCTTGGTCCAATCAACATCATTGAAATATTCCCCAGAGTAGTCGTCTTTGTTTGGTCAGTTTCTGTAATGCCATTTCGCGGAGTTGAGTGGCAGCAGAAGAGGCAGTGCACATCAATCAGTGTGATGCTATTCTTGATAAGTGTTCGGGGCTTCGAACATTGTAGGTGTTTAGTTTTAATTTCTTCATACGCGGCAATATTAAAGCATTTGAATCCTAGAGTTATTTGATTACTGCTTGCATGAAGGAGCTATAGGCCTACCATATGAATGGAAAGGTTTTTTAAAAGTTGCTTTACGTTGCAGCGACAGAGACAGGTTTTATGCCGACTATTGGCAGGAAGGAAGCGGCCGTGGCCTTTATTAAGGTACAACCGCAGCATTTTCCTGGTGTGAAAATGCGAAACCAAGGAAATCCCTCTTCAGGGCTGCCGTCAGTGGGGTTCGAACCCACTATCTCCAGAATACTGAATACTGGCCGCACTTAAGCGACTACAGCTATGGAGCTCGGTGAAAGTATCTTTAGTAGCCCCAGTCTAGAAAGGAAACGGTTAGAAAAGTAAATCGGGTAACCGAATGCCAGTCAGTTTTATTTGTCGGATATACGAATAGTGACCTGATATAGGAGGTGAATATTACGAACGAAGTACTAAAACGTACGTGATAATAAAGATATTTACAAACAAAGTACAAAAGATTTTTTTTTTGCTAGGGGCTTTACGTCGCACCGACACAGATAGGTCTTATGGCGACGATGGGATAGAAAGGCCTAGGAGTTGGAAGGAAGCGGCCGTGGCCTTAATTAAGGTACAGCCCCAGCATTTGCCTGGTGTGAAAATAGGAAACCACGGAAAACCATTTTCAGGGCTGCCGATAGTGGGATTCGAACCTACTATCTCCCGGTTGCAAGCTCACAGCCGCGCGCCTCTACGCGCACGGAGTACAAAAGATTGAAAAGCATCTGGTATTGATTAGATTTTGAGGATTGTAGATCTTCAGTTTTATTTTCTTCAGACGCGGCAACATTAAAGCATTTGAGGCCTAGACTTATTTGATTACTGTTTGCATGAAGGAGCTGTACCAGATGAATGGTAAGTTTGTTATAGTAGCCCCATTGTGCAAATGAAAGGGTGATAGATATGAAAATGCTCAGCCTGTTTCCAGTCATTCGACCGGATCAGAAATGAAACAACATTCCCATGCCATGTCACGAGATTGCACCCCCTATCTACGGGCTATAACATGGTCTTTATCTGGCATTTCGTGTAGGTCACAGCAAAGCCCCTTAAACAAGGCAATGTCACCGAAGACAACAGAAATTTTCTAATAATACATATTTTGCGAAATTTATGGTCATAAAATCGTGTGCTAAATCAGCGACCATTTTGTTGGACTTGGATCAATCATTCACTCAAACACTACAGATTTGCATTTAGGGCAGTCGCCCAAGTGGCAGATTCCCTATCTGTTGTTTTCCTAGACTTTTCTTAAATGATTTCAAAGAAATTGGAAATTTATTCATCTCCCTTCGTAAGTTATTTCAGTGCCTAATCCCCTTCCTACAAACGAATATTTGCCCCAATTTGTCCTCTTGAATTCCAACTTTATCTTCATATTGTGATATTTTATACTTTTAAAGATACCACTCAAACCTATTCGTCTACTAATGTCATTCCACGCCATCTCTCCAGTGACAGCTCGGAACATACCACTTAGTCGAGCAGCTCGTCTCCTTTCTCTCAAGTCTTCCCAGAGCAAACTTTGCAACATTTTTGTAACGCTACTCTTTTGTCGGAAATCACCCAGTTCTTGAATAAAGTAGATCACGATGCTAAATATTTATTTCAATTTATCGAAACTCCTTTATCTCCCCCCCCCCCTTGTGAGTGGAATGAAAGGATGCATTGTCTGTACACCCCTGCAGAGTCTCCTAAGAGGAGAACAACCAAAGAATATGTACACCCGCGGTATCCCCTGCCTGTCGTAAGAGGCGACTACAAGGGGCGACCAAGGGATGATTGAATTAGAACCATGAAACTACTCTTGATTCGTACCATCACGCGGGGAACACCATGGGTTGCATGTACTTGCGAGTAGTATCACTAAATTGGTACGAAATAGGTTTGTGATTAGTTGCAGTAAAAAGCCTGGCCTGGTGGATTCCAGTACCCGTGCGTTGTACCCCTGTGAGCAACACCGCGGGTCTGGGCGTAGTCTGTGAGTTGTACCGCTATATGAGCGGCACCGTGGGTCAGCGTTGCCTGTGATTAGTACCCACTATGTGAGGAACACCACGGGAATACCGGCACCCTTGACTAGTACCCCTAGGTGAGGAACCTTACCGGTTTGCGTTGGCTATGAGTGGCGCCATTGTGTTGAGAAACACCATAGGTCTGCGTTCCCTGTATGAATTACAATACTTGAGAGTAGTACCATCTTGTGTGGAACACCGTGAGTCTTCGCTACTTTTGATTAGTACCCCAACATGACAAATACCATGGTTCTACTTTACTCGCGACATGTACCATTCTGTGGGGCCTTAGACGTGAATTTAGCACCCCTTCAGACATCAAGAATCATTGTTCTTTATAAATGGTCCCTTGGTCAGTAATACTCTAATTAACTACCTCCTTTTTGTGTCTGATCCACTGTTTTTGTTTGTTTGTTTGTTTTTGTTTTGTTGTAGGGTTCATGTCCATCCATTCATTCTTCATGACATTTTTTATTTTATTTTAGTCAGTGGATGAATTTGAATTTTTTGTTATTTCATTCCGTATCATTAGGGGCCGATGACCTGGATGTTAGGCCCCTTTAAACAACAAGCATCATCATCATCATCCTTTCTTATTCTAAGCACAGTATACATCTCTGTGTAGCGCAAAAAATATACATATATTACTTTTGTTCTGACGTGTGATACGGGAATCTTGGCTGTTGATAATACTAATTACTGAATATACCTAATGTCTATTTTTCTGTAGGGCCTATGTTGTTAGCGGCAACACCAAGAACGTAGATGCCACGACCCTTGGTTTAGTTGAAGGAAGTTGTGTCAGCAGTTCTTGAATGGGACAAGCCTTTCGTTTGTATACATTTTTCAAGCACAATATCGAGTCTCTGGTAAGACCCCAACTAGAGTATGGTTCCAGTGTATGGGACCCTCACCAGGATTACCTGATTCAAGAACTGGAAAAAATCCAAAGAAAAGCAGCTCGATTTGTTCTGGGTGATTTCCGACAAAAGAGTAGCGTTACAAAAATGTTGCAATGTTTGGGTTGGGAAGAATTGAGAGAAAGAAGAAGAGCTGCTCGACTAAGTGGTATGTTCCGAGCTGTCAGCGGAGAGATGGCGTGGAATGACATTAGTAGACGAATAAGTTTGAATGGCGTTTATAAAAGTAGGAAAGATCACAATATGAAAATAAAGTTGGAATTCAAGAGGACAAACTGGGGCAAATATTCATTTATAGGAAGGGGAGTTAGGGATTGGAATAACTTACCAAGGGAGATGTTCAATAAATTTCCAATTTCTTTGAAATCATTTCGAAAAAGGCTAGGAAAGCAACAGATAGGGAATCTGCCACCTGGGCGACTGCCCTAAATGCAGATCAGTATTGATTGATCGAGTACTTATAGCAAATAATAGAATTGTTAACTGGCGTGGCCATTGTTAGTTTCTCTGGCTAGTCATTTCTGTAATGCGTTCCCCATTTCCTTACTTGTGATAATGTTTATCTAGTGTCTACACGTTACAAACAGTGTGTGGCTGGAGCAATGACACAATGATTCTCTCACTGGGCCAGTCTTGCCAACTTAGAAGCTTTCCCACCAAATCTGATGTTTTTGGATGGGAACATTTTCTGGCCTGTTGTTACTAGGAATTCTAGCAAATGTTTCCAGATGATTAAGTCGAAATCTGGTGGGTGAGAGGCCAGTTTTGTCAGATATATTTTCTCTAACATACCTAGCTACCGCTGTGGTTTAGTGGTAGAATGTCGACCTCCACATCCTAAGATTGCGTGTTCAAACCAGGGAGAGGCAGTCGAAAATTTTAAGCATAGATAAAGGGACATTTTGTACTTCGTATGCTAGGATTTTGGCACGTAAATGATCTCTGGTGATACATTCAGTGTCTACCCGGTAATAACACTAATAATATGGGGATGTGAAAAAGAAGCAAGAATACAAAATAGAAATGAGGAAATGGTGCAGTGTGTCCCCTCACCTTTTCACTGTTTATATAGAATACGCGGTCAAGGAAATCAAAGAGGAATTTGGAAAGGTAATCGCAATCCAAGGAGAGGAAATCAAAATCCTGAGATTTACCGATGATATTGTTATTTTATCAGAGTCTGCGGAAGATCTGGAGAAATTGCTCTGTGGTATGGCCAGAGTGTTAAGGAAGGAGTGCAAGATGAAAGTAAACAAATCCAAAACAAAAGGAATGGAGTGCAGTCGAACGAAGTGAGGTGATGCAGGAAATGAAGTCTTAAAGTAATTAGATGAATGTTGTTACTAGGTTAGTAGAATGACTAATGATGGCAGAAGAAAGGACTATTTGCAGATGCGAAAAAGGCCTTTCTTAAGACAAGGGATAGGCTCACTTCGAACACTGATATAGGAATTAGAGGGACGTTATTATCTGGAGCTCTTGAAATGTAGTGTTACAGAATAATGAAGAGATACTGAATCGAATTAGTGAGAAGAGAACGAATTGGCTAACCATGAGCGGAAGAAGAAACGGACTGATAGGACACCGGACTTGTGCAGTTGGTTTTTGAGGGAAGTGTAGGTGGTAAGAACGGTAGGGGTAAACCGCCCAAATTGTCCAGAATTGATTCGAAGAGCGTTCTGGAGAGTTTTAACAACTTTTGTAGCCACCTCGATCGCCAGATATGAACCCTGTCGATTGTTTAGGGTACGTGATTGTGAGGTCCGTTCACATCCAAGACACTTCACTTACAAATAGCAAGACGCTGTGGTTAGCTATCTAAATGGTATGGGTCAGAATCTCTCTACAAGTGTTTCTTCCACTTGTGGAATCGATACCTCGATGAGTTGCTGCTAGAGGAGGTCTAAACCCCTATCCCATGACTTTTCGCATGTCATTGACCAAACATGTTTCATCCTTCAGTCTAGCTACTGCTTTTTATTGACGTTCACAGGGTTGCTACCGAAATGTCTCAATTACTAACGAAAGCTGAAATGTGGCAGGCGTTAGATGTTTAGCGACGGAGAGTTCAGTCTAGTTTCAAAAGGGTTTTGGATACGAACTATTTATTAATGGACACCTAAAGGAAAATCAGAAGCAAACAACAATTTTAAAAAACCCGGGTGATTTGGCGGTGCGAGGGGGTGAGCTTGCGTCCGGGAGATGGTGGGTTCGAAGCCCACTGTCGGCAGCCCTGAAGATGGTTTTCCATGGCTTCCCATTTTCACACCAGGCACATGCTGGAGCTGTACATTAATTAACGGCACGGTCGCTCTCCTATCCCATCATCGCCATAAGACCTATCTGTATCAGTCGACGTAAAGCAAATCGTAAAATAACAATTAAGGTCTTCTTTAAAGACTGAAAATACACAGTTAACCTGTAGCTTAATATTATGTGAACGGTGAATTGCTTCATCGAATACCGTTGTTTTACGTCGCACCGACACAGATGGGGTCTTATGGCGACGATGGGATAGGAAAGGCTTAGGAGTGGTAAGGAATTTAAATGACTGCATTGATGTCCGGCTCCATGGCTAAATGGTTAGCGTGCTGGCCTTTGGTCACAGGGGTCCTGGGTTCGATTCCCGGCAGGGTCGGGAATTTTCACCATAATTCGTTAATTTCGCTGGCACGGGGGCTGGGTGTGTGTGTCGTCTTCATCATCATTTCATCCTCATCACGACGCGCAGGTCGCCTACGGGAGTCAAATCAAAAGACCTGCACCTGGCGAGCCGAACTTGTCCCCGGACACTCCCGGCACTAAAAGCCATAGGGCATTTCATTTCATTTCATTTTTTCACTGCATTGATGGGATAAAAATTCTTCATGTCGATCATTGTAAGTACCTAGGTGTTAATGATTGGGGTAATCACATGAACGGGATTGTAAATAAAGTGTACAGATCTATGCATATGGTTATGAGGGTATTTAGGGGTTGTAGTAATGATGTAAAGGAGAGGGCATATAAGTCTCTGGTAAGACCCCAACTACAGTATGGTTCCAGTGTATTGGACCTTCACCAAGATTACTTGATTCAAGAACTCGAAAAAATTCAAAGAAAGGCAGCTCGATTTGTTCTGGGTGATTTCCGACAAAAGAGTAGAGATACAAAAATGTTGCAAAGTTTGGGCTGGGGAGACTTGGGAGAAGGGAGACGAGCTGCTCGACTAAGTGGTATGTTCCTAGCTGTCAGTGGAGAGATGGCGTATAAGGACACCAGTAGACGAATAAGTTTGAGTGGTGTCTTTAAAAGGAGGAAAGATCACATAATGAAGATAAAGTTGGAATTCAAGAGGACAAATTGGGGCAAATATTCGTTTATAGAAAGGGGAGTTAGGGATTGGAATAACTTACCAAGGGAGATGTTCAATAAATTTACAGTTTCTTTGCAATCATTTAAGAAAAGGCTAGGAAAACAACAGATAGGGAATCTGCCACCTGGGTGACTGCCCTAAATGCAGATAAGTGGTGATTGATTGATTGATTGATTGATTGATTGATTGATTGATTGATCAACATCACACAATGATTATAATAACCGGCGTGCGACGTATATGTCTCGGTCCGTAGACTTTGTATGCCCGTGGTTATCGTGTTATTGACAGGAATTCTCATAAGAAATGTGTCATCCACAAATATTCCATCAGCCAGACACCGATTTAAATTATCTTGTTTGTAAGACTAACCTCGCGCTAACCATAGATATATTTAAGTGTGAGCACAGACGATTACATATTATCATGTTGACCCACCGGTGATTACGAAAGCTGGAATAGACTAAACTTAGTGATGTGTAAGACTCAAGAAACGATAACAGTTATATCTGGCACCATTACAAAAATTGCTCATGTTTAGGTAAAAGCAAACACAAATTGTCCCCACCATTACACCCTGGGATGTACAAAATTCCCTTTAATTATTTGCGTCGAGGTGTACATTGGGCAAACATGCCGGTCCATTGGTACTCGCATCAAGCAACATGAACTAAATATCCGTCTCAACCAGTCAGGTAAGTAAGGTCCGGATTTTTATGCAGTAACAGGTTAGATTGCAAACTAATTTGGTTAGTAGGAAGTGTCGGCCACCCGCTCTTCCATAATGTAGCAAGAGTAACATAAATTATAGGGGTTCTGATGGGCCGTACCCCTAATATTTATGCACCCTTCATAGCATAATCGTTGTGAAGGTAGACTATACGTGCTACTCGCTTCAGTAAGTTTGCATTCTAACCTATTAATGCATCAAAATCCGGGCTCTACACATAAGTCAGCAATAGCTGAGCACGCCCTATCAGTGGGTCACGATGTCGTCTTCCAAGATGTTCGAGCTCACCCATACTAGACATTACAGGTCTAGGATTATACGGGAAGCTGTGGAAACACGTAAACATTCTAACAATTTCAACAGGAACATTGTCTATTAATTAAGCAATACGTGGTTGCCAGCCATTAATGATTTACGTAGGTACTTCTCTGCCCTGTCCTTTCACTAGTGTTATCTCCTCCATTCGCTTCACATGACCCCACAACCGAAGCCGGTTTATGCGTATAGCTACCGGGCGAGTTGGCCGTGGGGTTAGGGGCGTGCAGCTGTGAGCTTGCATCCGGGAGATAGTGGGTTCGAACCTCACTGTCGGGAGCCCTGAAGATGGTTTTCGGTTGTTTCCCATTTTCACACCAGGCAAATGCTGGGGTTGTTCCCTAATTAAGGCCACGGCCGCTTCCTTCCCATTCCTAGGCCTTTGCTATCCCATCGTCGCCATAAGACCTGCCTGTGTTGGTGCGACGTAAAACAAATAGCAAAAAAAAAAGTGCGTATAGCTTCAGCTCCTCATTCCGAGTACCCTCCTGTCATTGTTCCCACCTGTTTGTACGAGCAATCATTCTCGCTATTCTCATTTCATTACTTCTAACTTATAAAATTTCCTGAGTCCACCCAGCTTTCACGCCCGTAAAGCAAAGTTGGTCTGAAAACAGACCGGTGTAATGATAGTTTCTTCCGGGAGCTGACTTCCCTCTTACAGAATACTGTCGATCGTAACTGCGAGCTCACTGCATTAGCTTTACTGCACCTTCATTCAATCTCACTTACAATACCACCATCCTGGGAGAACACACATCCTAAATACAGTACTTGAAATTATCTACCTGTTCCAGCTTTGTATCACCAATCTCACATTCAATTCTTTTAAATTTCTTACCTACTAACACCACTTTAGTCTTGTTCGAGAGGTTATGAGGGTATTTAGGGGTTGTGGTAAGGATATAAAGGAGAGAGCATATTTGTCTCTGGTGAAACCCCATCTAGAGTATGGTTCCAGTGTATGGGATCCTCACCGGGATTATTTGATTCAGGAACAGGAAAAATATCCAAAGGAAAGCAGCTCGATTTGTTCTGGGTGATTTCCGACAAAAGAGTAGCGTTACAAAAATGTTGCAAAGTTTAGGCTGGGAAGACTTGGGAGAAAGGAGACGAGCTGCTCGACTAAGTGGTATGTTCCGAGCTGTCAGTGAAGAGATGGCGTGGAAGGACATTAGTAGACGAATAAGTTTGAGTGGTGTCTTTAAAAGTAGAAAAGATCAAAATATGAAGATAAAGCTGGAAATCAAGGGGACAATTTGGGGAAAATATTCGTTTGTAGGAAGGGGAGTTTGGGATTGGAATAACTTACCAAGGGAGATGTTCAATAAATTTCCAATTTCTTTGCAATCATTTAAGAAAAGGCTAGAAAAACAGCAGATAGGGAATCTGCCACCTGGGCGACTGCCCTAAATGCAGATTAGTATTGATTGATTGATTGATTGATTGATTGATTGATTGATTGATTGAGAGTACACCAAGATCTGAAAGAATCCTCTGCCACCTATTCTAAACGACATACCAGCTCTTACAGTGTGCGAATGCAGTGAAGAGGAGCAGAGCATGGCCCATGTCATCCTGCGCTGCCCTCTTCGTGCCTAGTCCGGAAGCCCCAGCGACCTCTTTCATCTTTCAGAAAGTGCTGTAGAGTGGCTGAAACACTTGGACCCCTTTGTGGTGCTGCTCTGAAGACGTCCTCCAGCTTCAGTGATTTGGGGGAGTGGAAAGGTCGCTGGAATAATTCTCCTCACCTTCCCCCTGCATAACATCTTCAGAGGGGAAAAATTTGCAAACGGATCCCAACTGCCGCGTGCAACTTGGTCCAGACTGAACAGGATCAGGACAGATCATGGAAGGTGCAGGGATTCTGTCTACGAGTACCATCTCTAGAATGTGATTGTGGAGCCCCTTGCCAGACCATTCCCCACATTGTAAGCGAGTGTCAGTTACGGGCTTATCCAGGTACCGGAAGCACTACAGTGGATTCAGAAGTTGGACTTTCAGATATATGAGATAACACTAATGTCTGAAGTGAATCAATGTTTTTATTGTGTATATATTGTATAGTATGTATATAATCTCCTTACCATACGCTAATAATAATAGCCTTGGAAAGGCTAATTTTCATACCGTGCCCACTGCATTGATTTTGAAGTTCGAATAGCGTACAAAAAAATGAACCTCGCCCTTGGCAATGGACGTAGCCTCGACATTGGTCCACCGGTGGGTCTGTAACAAGTCATCAGCTGATCTGTTTCTTTTGAGGGGTCATCATTTCCTTATCAACTCTGATCCAGGATTCGTCAGATAGTAGTTCAAATGTCATCGGACCACACAGATGCGAATATTTAGCCAGCCTGATAAGGTTCTTAGTAGCAGAAGAACTTTCGAAATAACACACCCATTTATCTAGAACCTCCTACCATTTAGTAACTGAGTTGATCGTCATTCGCAACAGTTCTTAACTGTGGTCCCAGTTCTTTACTAGTATTATTTACTAGCTGATGTACCCGTGCTTCGCCACGGAATTCTACATTGTATACAGAATTCTAGGTTAGGTAGTGTACACGTTGTGAGTAAGATTGTAATAAATTGCATAGCTCTTAACGTTACCCTAGAAACGCGACGGAGAATTCATCAAACGTCTTTTTCTTCATGTGAAGCCAGGGTTAGGGAATTTTCATTGTAATGGTAGGCCCTCTTGCCTACAATCAGTCACAATCAAGTTGGGGAATTTTCATAATAATGGCAGACTCTTCACTCTCTACGTGCCTTTTTACATCCTCAGAAAGACTGCCTTAGTGGTTTTCCCAACTGGAATGGACATAGGTCATTACAATGACGCCAGTAGGAATGTCGCGATTAAAAGCAATGCTATCATATGAAATACTCGATCAAATAAAAATACCACACATTTTCACGCAGCCGATCTAACAGTCCAAAGTTTCAGAGCTGGAATGGCCAGGCCGCAGACAGCCGTGAGGTGTGAACACTCATTTATTTTCGGTGGGGAGAGGGGGGCGAAGAGTGGAGAGTCCCAGAGCAAAAACTATGCCATTTTATTCTCGGTTTCCTAGGAGTACCCGATGAGTTGGGAAATCGCAATTCACTACACTGGCGGGGGGAAGTCTATCTGACGTGGAGGAAAATTTTTCCTCCAAGCCAGAGGAGAAACCATCTCTTGGCTGCTAATTTGGAATAAAATTAATGTAGAATTTAATAAAAGTGAAGTGGAAGAACCGTTTCGTAAGAAATGGCTCACTTTAGGGATGAATTTTGAGTTATTTTGTGAATTGTGGTACTATAATTTGGAATAATCCAAAATTGTAATTCTAGACCTGGTCATAAATGAGCCTCTGCCATTATTCCGTTAATTGTGCACACTGATCAGTCCAATCAGCGCGTCAGAGTAGGCATCATATAGCTGGAATGCTATGATGAACCAGCGTGTTGTGTACCAGCAGTATCAGAAAATGTATGGACCAGAGGAAGGGTATGCTGGAGAAGAAACTTATCTAATCCCCCTGCTGTAAATATGTAAATTTAACAATAATAATATTCAGACGGGCTGTTACACTCGGTACGCAGCAGTAATCCCGTCTATCGGAGTTGAGTGGCACCATAAAGAATATCACAACAAACAATGGTCAATGTAATGTTATTGTTGATCAACTGTATGAGCTTTCGTTATCGTAGGTCTTCGCATTTAGTTTTCTTCCGATCCCAAATACCACTTATCATAGTCGGTACGGTAAAAGTGTATAAGACAAAAATGATCGTAAATTTATTTTTATATAGCTTTGGTTATGCAGTAATTATCGATAGGACCAGTAATAACATACATAAACATTTGAGAATTAAATTTGAGGCCTTCCCCTAAACTACCATTTCGCTCAGCGTGAATAAAATGATTTATAGCCTAGATTTTAATGACTCATTCCCCGACTTTACGTACCGATTTTCATTAAATTCTCTTCAGTCGTTTTCTCGTGTTGCGTGTACAGACAGACGGACGGACGGACGGACGGACGGACTGACTGACTGACTGACTGACTGACTGACTGACTGACTGACTGACTGACTGACTGACTGACCGACTGACCGACTGACTGACTGACTGACTGACCGACTGACCGACTGACCGACTGACTGACTGACTGACTGACTGACTGACTGACTGACTGACTGACTGACTGACTGACTGACTGACTGACTGACTGACTGACTGACTGACTGACTGACTGACTGACTGACTGACTGACTGACTGACTGACTGACTGACTGACTGACTGACTGACTGACTGACTGACTGACTGACTGACTGACTGACTGACTGACTGACTGACTGACTGACTGACTGACTGACTGACTGACTGACTGACTGACTGACTGACTGACTGACTGACTGACTGACTGACTGACTGACTGACTGACTGACTGACTGACTGACTGACTGACTGACTGACTGACTGACTGACTGACTGACTGACTGACTGACTGACTGACTGACTGACTGACTGACTGACTGACTGACTGACTGACTGACTGACTGACTGACTGACTGACTGACTGACTGACTGACTGACTGACTGACTGACTGACTGACTGACTGACTGACTGACTGACTGACTGACTGACTGACTGACTGACTGACTGACTGACTGACTGACTGACTGACTGACTGACTGACTGACTGACTGACTGACTGACTGACTGACTGACTGACTGACTGACTGACTGACTGACTGACTGACTGACTGACTGACTGACTGACTGACTGACTGACTGACTGACTGACTGACTGACTGACTGACTGACTGACTGACTGACTGACTGACTGACTGACTGACTGACTGACTGACTGACTGACTGACTGACTGACTGACTGACTGACTGACTGACTGACTGACTGACTGACTGACTGACTGACTGACTGACTGACTGACTGACTGACTGACTGACTGACTGACTGACTGACTGACTGACTGACTGACTGACTGACTGACTGACTGACTGACTGACTGACTGACTGACTGACTGACTGACTGACTGACTGACTGACTGACTGACTGACTGACTGACTGACTGACTGACTGACTGACTGACTGACTGACTGACTGACTGACTGACTGACTGACTGACTGACTGACTGACTGACTGACTGACTGACTGACTGACTGACTGACTGACTGACTGACTGACTGACTGACTGACTGACTGACTGACTGACTGACTGACTGACTGACTGACTGACTGACTGACTGACTGACTGACTGACTGACTGACTGACTGACTGACTGACTGACTGACTGACTGACTGACTGACTGACTGACTGACTGACTGACTGACTGACTGACTGACTGACTGACTGACTGACTGACTGACTGACTGACTGACTGACTGACTGACTGACTGACTGACTGACTGACTGACTGACTGACTGACTGACTGACTGACTGACTGACTGACTGACTGACTGACTGACTGACTGACTGACTGACTGACTGACTGACTGACTGACTGACTGACTGACTGACTGACTGACTGACTGACTGACTGACTGACTGACTGACTGACTGACTGACTGACTGACTGACTGACTGACTGACTGACTGACTGACTGACTGACTGACTGACTGACTGACTGACTGACTGACTGACTGACTGACTGACTGACTGACTGACTGACTGACTGACTGACTGACTGACTGACTGACTGACTGACTGACTGACTGACTGACTGACTGACTGACTGACTGACTGACTGACTGACTGACTGACTGACTGACTGACTGACTGACTGACTGACTGACT